>NC_058416.1:42024352-42060434 GCF_002201575.2 Neomonachus schauinslandi
AAAGAAAGAAAGAAAGAAAGAAAGAAAGAAAGAAAGAAAGAAAGAAAAAGAAAAAGGGCAGAAAGGGAGAGAGAAAGAATGAAAAAGAGAGGGAGGGAGAGGGAGGGAGAGGGAAAAAATGCAGAATTAGGAAACTGCTTAAAACCAGTAAGAAATTTAGACTGGGGATGGGCCTGAGAGTTTTAGACATAAACTAAAGAGTGTAAAAATACTTGATTTCTTGGTATCTATAATTATAACTTATTATTTATTATTTATTTCACAATAATTTCACTTAACTGTTAAACCCACATTTCTACTGATGGTTTAAATTGAATTTTGCCAATTAATTGACAACTTAGTCATCTCTTTTTCTCAGTCTTGTTTTTTTGGGTTGTTTTGTTTTGTTTTGTTTTTAAATACTAATCTAATTAAAGATTTTTCTTCTCTTTTTGTTTCCTTCCCAAAGGGACATTTAAATTCCTGAGTGTTTAAATATGAGCTGGGCATCAGTGTAATGAGTCATCAGTTTCTTCAATTTTGTCTCCTTTTATTCTGACTTCAACTAATGATGTAATATTTTGTCTTTATCACTTTGCCTTTCCCTGTTGCATCTTTGCTGATCTCTGGACATTAGTTAACTAATAACACAGCTAAATACCATCCATATGCAATGTTGGTAATTAGGAGCACAATGAAATTATTCTTTTCTACAGCATCAGTAACCTACTATTTTCTCATGCCTCTGTTTATCTCTTAACTTTTGCTAAGGACTTTTCCTATCAACTCAGCAAGAAATATTTTATTCCTTAAACTCATGATCCTAATTTTATTTTTATCAGCAGTCTGATATATTACTTTTAATTTTGATTATTATGCTTAAAATTTTCCATGTAGATTTTAAGCATTTGGTATATAGGATAATTTATTAAACAAACTTATTTCACTTTAAAGCTGTCTGTTTTATTTAAAACCCCGTATATTTAATACATGCCTATATGTTATCACTCACTAAATGTGATTTAATAAAATTATGGCTCAAATGATGGAGGCCATGTTTCATAGAACATAAAAGTATATCTTAGGTAGAAAATCTCTGCAGAGGAATTTGAAGTCTTTAAGAATAAAAAAGTTGTGTTTTATTAATGATCACTATAATATTGAGTTAAAAGTTATGTTAATACTAGGATTTAGATCTGTTTAACTATGATCACCAAAAGTAAAACTATTATCTGGGTTTAACAGACTGCTCAACAGAAGTAGCTACTTATTAAGAAATTAGTAAGTTAATCTTATTAAATAATCAATAACCAGTTTTAAGAAAAAGTATGCAAAATTTGTAAATAAGGCAATAAATAAATAAATAAATAGCCCTATGATGTATACTAGAACATTTCCTAATAGATCCATCTAAGAATAATCCGTTTAGAAAAATGTAACGATGTAGTATTTACTAAGGTTTAGCCTTTTTAAAGTTAGTTGTTGACTTATGCAAATTAATAAGATCCAAAAGATTTTTTTTCTAGTATTAGACAAAATAACCACAAAGTTTTTCTTTTATTATCCTTTGGTGCATTAATCTGTTTTAGATTGAAGTTGGCATTTTTACTGCAGGATTCATATATATCTATATCTTTAGCTATATCTATATCTAAATCATAAGAGTTTTTCAAACTGTTTTTGATCAGCTATTTCATCTTCCTGTTCTCTTATTCAGCTAAAATTTGGATAGATTCTCACTCTGTATATATGTGAAAATTATGTGTTTCACATTTTTTAAATTTTACTATGTTATGTTAATCACCATACATTACATCATTAGTGTTTGATGTAGTGTTCCATGATTCATTGTTTGCATGTAATGCCCGGTGCTCCACTCAGTACATGCCCTCCTTAATACCCATCACCAGGCTAACCCATCCCCCTCCCCCCCTCCCCTCTAGAACCCTCAGTTTGTTTCTCAGAGTCCATAGTCTCTCATCGTTTCTCTCCCCCTCTGATTTCACATTTTTAAAGTTATGGCACTGATCATCAATAAAAATAATTGAACCAGTTTGTGTTTATAGCATACTCATTTTGCAAGATTGTATCATTACATTTAAATGAAGAAAAAAAATGCTTAGGTCTATTTAAAAAACAAAGGGAAATAAAATTTTATTGCCCCTCTATGATTTCTCCATATATAATACTCAAAAAGAATCACATTAACTTCCTATTTTTACAGTCAATATGCATGGCATTACACATCTAACATTCTGATATATAACTTGAGCCCCTTATTGGAAAGAGAACAAACTTTCAACATAATCCAGGTTAGAAAAAATTGCATCCTTTCTGAATCTGGCTGTATTGTTAATTATGTTTCAAAGTATTCTGGATTCTTCAAATAAGGATCTAAGGGGAAAAATTGTTGAAAATAAATTCTTAATTAATTTAAATGTATTAAATGATTCTCTGACATTGAAACTAAAGTTAGTATAAATGCACTGTACATTTATCTTGACCCTATTAAGCATCATCATTGCTTTATTAATATAGAGAGGGGGAAGAGAGAATTGTACTTATTAATAATTCTCAGTGCTTTTTGTGCTTGGTATACAAATTGCCATCTGTTTTTTTTATTATTGTTATGTTAATCACCATACATTACATCATTAGTTTTTGATGTAGTGTTCCATGATTCATTGTTTGTGCATAGCACCCAGTGCTCCATGCAGAACGTACCCTCTTTAATACCAATCACCAGGCTAACCCATCCCCCCACCCTCCTCCCCTCTAGAACCCTCAGTTTGTTTTTCAGAGTCCATCATCTCTCATGGTTCATCTCCCCCTCCGATTTCCCCCCCTTCATTCTTCCCCTACTGCTATCTTCTTTTTTTTTTCCTTAAATATATTACATTATTTGTTTCAGAGGTACAGTCTGTGATTCAACAGTCTTGCACAATTCACAGTGCTCACCATAGCACATACCCTCCCCAGTGTCTATCACCCAGCCACCCCATCCCTCCCAACCCCCCCCCTCCAGCAACCCTCAGTTAGTTTCCTGAGATTAAGAATTCCTCATATCAGTGAGGTCATATGATACATGTCTTTCTCTGATTGACTTATTTCGCTCAGCATAACACCCTCCAGTTCCATCCACGTCATTGCAAATGGCAAGATCTCATTCCTTTTGATGGCTGCATAATATTCCATTGTGTATATATACCACTTCTTCTTTATCCATTCATCTGTCGATGGACATCTTGGCTCTTTCCACACTTTGGCTATTGTGGACATTGCTGCTATAAATGTCGGGGTGCACGTAGCCTTTTGGATCCCTACATTTCTATCTTTGGGGTAAATACCCAGTAGTGCAATTGCTGGATCGTATGGGAGCTCTATTTTCAACTTTTTGAGGAACCTCCATACTGTTTTCCAGAGTGGTTGCACCAGCTTGCATTTCCCACCAACAGTGTAGGAGGGTTTCCCTATCTCCGCATCCCTGCCAACATCTGTCATTTCCTAACTTGTTGATTTTAGCCATTCTGACTGGTGTGAGGTGGTATCTCATTAAGGTTTTGATTTGGATTTCCCTGATGCCAAGCGATGTTGAGCACTTTTTCATGTGTCTCTTGGCCGTTTGGATGTCTTCTTTGGAAATATGTCTGTTCATGTCTTCTGCCCATTTCTTGGTTGGATTATATGTTCTTTGGGTGTTGAGTTTGATAAGTTCTTTATAGAGTTTGGATACTAGCCCTTTATCTGATATGTCATTTGCAAATATCTTTTCCCATTCTGTCGGTTGTCTTTTGTTTTTGTTTTTTTTTTGTACAAAAATGTACAAAATGCACATTCAAAGATACAAGTAAGAAGATTCTCAAGATAGCACCTGCAAGCACAGGGCTCTTCGGACTGCACTGGTCACATACGCACAAAGCCAGCCCCTCTACTGGCTCAGAAATGAAGCATGGCTGTGGGTCCCATCTCTCTCCAGGGCAGGCTGACGGGGGGCTCCCTGGGTACCCCCCTTTCAGGCTCATCCCACCTCTCAGAACTTTGTCGAAGATTACTTGACCATAGAGTTGAGGGTTCATTTCTGGGCTCTCTATTCTGTTCCACTGATCTATGTGTCTGTTTTTGTGCCAGGACCATACTGTCTTGATGATGACAGCTTTGTAATAGAGCTGGAAGTCCAGAATTGTGATGCCGCCAGCTTTGCTTTTCTTTTTCAACATTCCTCTGGCTATTTGGGGTCTTTTCTGGTTCCATACAAATTTTAGGATTATTTGTTCCATTTCTTTGAAAAAAGTGGATGGTATTTTGATGGGGATTGCATTGAGTGTGTAGATTGCTCTAGGTAGCATTGACATCTTCACAATATTTGTTCTTCCAATCCATGAGTATGGAAAGTTTTTCCATTTCTTTGTGTCTTCCTCAATTTCTTTCATGAGTCTTTTGTAGTTTTCTGAGTACAGATCCTTTGCCTCTTTGGTTAGATTTATTCCTAGGTATCTTATGGTTTGGGGTGCAATTGTAAATGGGATCAACTCCTTAATTTCTCTTTCTTCTGCCTTGTTGTTGGTGTATAGGAATGCCACTGATTTCTGTGCATTGATTTTATATCCTTCCACTTTAGTGAATTCCTGTATGAGTTCTAGCAGTTTTGGGGTGGAGTCTTTTGGGTTTTCCACATAAAGTATCATATCATCTGCAAAGAGTGAGAGTTTGACTTCTTCTTTGCCAATTTGGATGCCTTTTATTTCTTTTTGTTGTCTGATTGTTTTGGCCAGGACTTCTTTTTTTTTTTTTTTAAGATTTTTATTTATTTATTTGAGAGAGAGAATGAGAGAGAGAGAGATCATGAAAGGGGCGAGGGTCAGAGGGAGAAGCAGACTCCCTGCCGAGCAGGGAGCCCGATGCGGGACTCGATCCTGGGACTCCAGGATCATGACCTGAGCCGAAGGCAGTCGCTTAACCAACTGAGCCACCCAGGTGCCCGTTGGCCAGGACTTCTAATACTAGGTTGAATAGCAGTGGTGATAGTGGACATCCCTGCCATGTTCCTGACCTTAGGGGTAAAGCTCTCAGTTTTTCCCCATTGAGAATGATATTCGCGGTAGGTTTTTCATAGATGGCTTTTACGATATTGAGGTATGTACCCTCTAGGCCTATACTCTGAAGAGTTTTGATCAAGAAAGGATGTTGTACTTTGTCAAATGCTTTTTCTGCATGTATTGAGAGGATCATATGATTCTTGTTCTTTCTTTTGTTAATATATTGTATCACGTTGATTGATTTGCAGATGTTGAACCAACCTTGCAGCCCAGGGATAAATCCCACTTGGTCATGGTGAATAATCCTTTTAATGTACTGTTGGTTCCTATTGGCTAGTATTTTGGTGAGAATTTTTGCATCCATGTTCATCAAGGATATTGGTCTGTAATTCTCCTTTTTGATGGCGTCTTTGTCTGGTTCTGGGATCAAGGTAATGATGGCCTCATAAAACGAGTTTGGAAGTTTTCCTTCCATTTCTATTTTTTGGAACAGTTTCAGAAGAATAGCTATTATTTCTTCTTTAAATGTTTGGAATAATTCCCCTGGGAAGCCATCTGGCCCTGGGCTTTTGTTTTTTGGGAGATTTTTGATGACTGCTTCAATTTCCTTAGTGGTTATAGGTCTGTTCAGGTTTTCTATTTCTTCTTGGTTCAGTTTTGGTAGTTGATACATCTCTAGGAATGCATCCATTTCTTCCAGGTTATCTAATTTGCTGACATATAGTTGCTCATAATATGTTCTTATAATTGTTTGTATTTCTTTGGTGTTGGTTGTGATCTCTCCTCTTTCATTCATGATTTTGTAGATTTGGGTCATTTCTCTTTCTTTTGATAAGTCTGGCCAGGGGTTTATCAATCTTGTTAATTCTTTCAAAGAACCAGCTCCTAGTTTCATTGATCTGTTCTACTGTTCTTTTGGTTTCTATTTCATTGATTTCTGCTCTGATCTTTATTATTTCTCTTCTCCTGCTGGGTTTAGGCTTTATTTGCTGTTCTTTCTCCAGCTCCTTTAGGTGTAGGGTTAGGTTGTGTATTGGAGACCTTTCTTATTTCTTGAGAAAGGCTTGTATTGCTATATACTTTCCTCTTAGGACTGCCTTTGCTGCATCCCAAAGATTTTGAATAGTTTTGCTTTAATTTTCATTTGTTTCCATGAATTTTTTTAATTCTTCTTTAATTTCCTGGTTGACCCATTCATTCTTTAGTAAGGATGCTCTTTAGCCTCCATGTATTTGAGTTCTTTCTGACTTTCCTCTTGTGATTGAGTTCTAGTTTCAAAGCATTGTGGTGTGAAAATAGGCAGGGAATGATCCCAGTCTTTTGGTACCCATTGAGACCTGATTTGTGACCCAGGATGTGATCTATTCTGGAGAATGTTCCATGGGCACTACAGAAGAATGTGTATTCCGTTGCTTTGGGATGAAATGTTCTGAATATGTCTGTGAAGTCCACGTCCAGTGTGTCATTTAAAGTCTTTATTTCCTTGTTGATCTTTTGCTAGATGATCTGTCCATTTCAGTGAGGGGGTGTTAAAGTCCCCCACTATTATTGTGTTGTTGTCAATGTGTTTCTTTGCTTTTGTTATTAATTTTCTTATAGAATTGGCTGTTCCCATGTTAGGGGCATAGATATTTACAATTGTTAGATCTTCTTGTTGGATAGACCTTTTAAGTAGGATATAGTGCCCTTCCTCATCTCTTATTACAGTCTTTGGTTTAAAATCTAATTTGTCTGATATAAGGATTACCAACCCAGACTTCTTTTGGTGTCCATTAACATGGTAAATGGTTTTTTATCCCCTCACTTTCAATCTGGGGGTGTCTTTGGGTCTAAAATGAGTCTCTTGCAGACAGCATATCAATGGGTCTTGTTTTTTAATCCAATCTGATAGCCTGTGTCTTTTGTTTGGTGCATTTAGCCCATTTACATTCAGGGTAACTATTGAAAGATAGGAATTTAGTGCCATTTTATTGCATGTAAGGTGACTGTTACTGTATATTGTCTGTGTTCTTTTCTGGTCTATGTTGCATTTAGGCTCTCTCTTTGCTGAGAGGACCCCTTTCAATATTTCTTGTAGGGCTGGTTTCGTGTTTGCAAATTCCTTTGGTATTTGTTTGTCCTGGAAGCTTTTTCTCTCTCCTTCTATTTTCAATGACAGCCTAGCTGGATATAGTATTCTTGGCTGCATATTTTTCTCATTTAGTGCTCTGAATATATCCTGCCAGTCCTTTCTGGCCTGCCAGGTCTCTGTGGACAGGTCTGTTGCCAATCTAATGTTTCTACCATTGTAGATTACATATCTCTTGTCCCGAGCTGCTTTCAGGATTTTCTCTTTGTCTCTGAGACTCGTAAGTTTTACTATTAGATGTCGGGGTATTGACCTATTTTTATTGATTTTGAGAGGTGTTCTCTGTGCCTCCTGGATTAATGCCTGTTTTCTTGCCCAAATTAGGGAAGTTCTCTGCTATAACTTGCTCCAATATACCTTCCTACCCTCTCTCTCTTTCTTCTTCTTCTGAGTTCCCAATTATTCTAATGTTGTTTCGTCTTATGGTATCCCTTATCTCTCGAATTCTGCCCTCGTGATCCAGTAGTTGTTTATCTCTCTGTTCCTCAGCTTCTTTATTTTCCATCATTTGGTCTTCTATATCACTGACTCTCTCTTCTGCCTCATTTATCCTAGCAGTTAGCACCCCCTTCTTGATTGCACCTCATTAATAACCTTTTTGATTTCAACTTGGTTAGATTTCAGTTCTTTTATTTCTCCAGAAAGGGTTGCTCTAATAACTTCCATGCTTTTTCAAGCCCAGCTAGTATCTTTAAAATCATCATTCTGAACTCTAGGTCTGACATTGTACTAAGGTCTGTATTGTGTAGTCCCTGGTAGTCAGTACTACCTCTTGTTTTTTTTGTTGAGGTGATTTTTTCCATGTTGTCATTTTGTCCAGAGGAGAATAGATGAGTTAGAGAACAAAATGCTAACAGGGTAACAACGTCCCCAGAAAATATACTCTAAACAAATCAGAAAAGACCTGAAGCAGTGGAAAAAGAAATGGAAAGAGAGAAAAAAGAAAAAGAAAAAAAAGAAAAAGATAAAGATAAAGATAAAAACAAACAAACAGAACAAAACAAAAGAAAAAAACCAGAATATGATCAAATATGGTCAGGCTGGTGCATAGATCAGTGCCACACACTAGATTTTGGGTGTATTTTGGTCTGTTAGAAGAAACTGCCTCCCAAATTTTTAAAGAAAGAAAAACTTATATATGTACAAAAATAAGGGTTGATACAATGAAGGGATGGAATATGAGTGTAAAGACGAAAATTATAAAAAATATTATAAAAGGAATTGATAAGATAAGAAGTTGTTTGAAAAAAGAAAGAAAAGGATTTAAAAAACAAAGGGAATAAAAAAGGGAGAGAATGTGATCAGGCAAGAGACTAGAACAAAGCTATACACTAGAGATTTTTATATATATATATATATATATATATATGCCAAAAATAAGGGTAACTACTATGAAGGGGTAGAAAATGACTCTAAAAATGAAAAATAAAAATGTTTTTTAAAAAAGGGATTGATAAGATGTTGGTTGAAAAAGGGAAAAAGAAAAATTAAGAAAAAAAGACAGTTAAAAATAAAATAACTTTGAAAGACTAAAGAATTAGGGGGGAAAAAAGGCATGGTTTCTATGTGCAGTATTACCCTAGCTCTGGAGTTCTGCCGTTCTCATTGATTGGTAAACTTGGTCTTGGCTGGCTGTTCGTGCTGATCTTCTGGGGGCGGGGCCTGTTGCCGTGGTTCCCAAATGTCTTTGCTGGAGGCAAAATTGCCTCACCCTTGCCGGGTCCGGGCTAAGTAATCTGCTCGGGTTTGTTCTCAGGAGCTTTTGTTCCCTGCTAGCTTTCTGTATAGCTTTGGAGGACGAGAATGAAAATGGTGGCCTCCCAATCTCCACCCCGGGGGAGCCGAGAACTCGGGGCCCTGCTCCCCATTGATCCCCCAGAGGAAAGCAATCACTCTTATCTCCCCGGTCTCTGGCTGCACTCTGTGCTCACCGGCCCGTGACCAGCGTTTCTATCTCTGGCACCTGGGTACGTGGGGAGTCTCAAAACCCAGCAGATCCCTGTGGTGCACTCCCACGCTGCTCCTTCTGGGGGAGGAAGGGGAGTCTCCCCACATCTGCTGCTTGTTGGGTCCCTGCTGGAGGAGCAGTGGCCCTATTGTGCTGCAGATCATGGTTTATGGTAACCCCGAGCTGAGAGCCCACACTTTGGCTCCATCTCGGTAGCCGGCTTCCCTACTCCGATACCTGGGAGCTTTTCCACACTCAGTCACCCATGGTCTTTCTGTGACCCCGAGGGTCCTGAGACCACACTGTCCCAGTGAGGGTTCCACACCACGCTTAGCCACTGGAGCGATGTCCCTCAGCGGAGCCAACTTCTAAAAGTTCCGATTTTGTGCCCCACTGCTCTATCACTTGCCGATAGCTGGCTGATGGAAGCTCCCTCCCCCCACCTTCTATTTTCCCAAATATCTCCTCAGATTCACTTCTCAGCATATCCTACCTTCCAGAATGTGGTCACTTTTCTGTTTAGAGAGTTGCTGCTATTCTTTTCTTTGATCTCCTGTTGAGTTCGTAGGTGTTCAGAATGGTTTGATCCCTATCTAGCTGAATTCCTGGGACCAGACAAAATTTAGGTCTCCTACTCCTCTGCCATCTTGCTCCTCCGCCCTTTTTAAAACATCATTAACAACAACATACTAATAAGCTTGTAACACATGCCAGAAATTATCATTTTAATGAGTTAGCTCTCATTACCTCAATTTTTTAAATGACTAAACTAGCACTTCAGGTGACTTTAAATAAGTTGTCCAAATTTCTATAACTAATGAGTTGCAGACACATAATTTGAATTGAAGTCTTTATAACTGTTAAGAACTCAGGCTCTTTCTATAGTAAAAACCTGAAAATGTTATATATTTTATACTTAAATATTATATTAAATAAATTATTAAGTATAATTTGAATTAAAATATGAATTTAAAAATCATATTAACCATTATTTAAATATGTATATTCAGTTAATGTGAGATATTATTAGGATATAAAATTTAGAAATCGGAGTCACCTGTGAAATATGATCTTGGAACCTGTAAGAACTGATGAGTTAACTGAGAGAGAAAATGTTGCAGGATCGTTGAGCACAATGGTCAAGAAAGAATTCTTGAGACATTTTATGGTGCAATTTAGAGAATTTGTTTAAGTAGCACAGGGCAGGACCCGTGGGCAAAAAGAGCTACACCTTTTGTTGTATGAAGCTGATGATTATATGCTTAGTGCTCAAGGGGAGGGGGACTTGCAGAGAGTATTAGATCATAAATGTCTTTGAATCTCTACTCATAAAACTACTTTCACAAGATTTCTCTGGTGGTTATTATTCAGATTGATATTATTTATCAGTGTGATTTACAGGCAGTCATGAGACCCTTTAAGAATATAGCAACCAGCACGCATTTGATCCTTATTAAAACTATGCAGGCTATAAGGTCAGCCTTCTGGGTTAAAAGTGAACATTTTTCTGCTTCTATCCTCATCAGTAATACCTAAACCTAAGTTTCACTATGCCAAATACACAAATTAAGAAGATAAAATAGAGCCAGTAATGCAGTAAGTTTATAAAACTGAATACGTGAAAGTGTAAAGCAATGAGGATAAGAGAGGCACTTTTCTAGAGAAGAAAGTAGTGGTGATAGTTAGTGTGAAATGTTCCAGGTAGGTTAGAAAATTGAAGGCTGAGAGAAGCCCTATTTTTAATTTTCCCAAGAGGTAACTCTAGCTTGTAGAGGTGGCTTAGAAACTGCCAAAGCATTCACACACATTCCTATGGATCAGTATCATGAGATCAATTCCGTGTTGATATAAGCAAGTTTAGAATATGACAGAATTGATACAGATATTTTGTTGATCTAGTCAACTGCTACATAATCTTTAACTACATTTAGTCCATTTTCTTTTCTTTTCTTTTTTTTTTAAATTTAGTCCATTTTATAGACTGTGTTACAGATTAGTTATGGGTTTGGAATAAATTAGTTTAACAAATATTTATTGAGACACCTGGGTGGCTCAGTTGGTTAAGGGTCCACCTTCAGCTCAGGTCCTGATCCCAGGGTCCTGGGACTGAGTTGTGCATCAGGCTCCTTGCTCGGAAGGGAGCCTGCTTCTTCCTCTGCCTGTAGCATTTTCTATTTTCAATAGAAAAATAAATATTGTATTTTGAAAAGTGCTATTTTAAAAAATAAGAAACAAGAAAACAAAAAAGACACAGAGTAACTGGTGATGTTATATGTTAGGTAGTTTCTGTCTGAAGAGAAATTAAGACATGAAGGAGAGAATCAATGTGTCCACATTCTCTAAGAAGCAGATGTTCTGATGATCTTAAATTTTTAAGAATTTTCTTAGAGAAAATCTGTGAGAAATTGGGACAAATCTGGGTAAGTCTGGAAAAGCCCTAGGACTGCATTACAGGTATGATCCTGAGTCAAAGAGAGAGGAAGGGACGGTTGAAAGTGAAATTGTTCTGCTCTCCTTGCAACCTAAGAAAAGTTTGGCCAGGCTAAGTGGAGTCCTAGAACCAAAGTCATTCATCAGACGATTACTGTGCCTCCTAGGGGGGAGTCTGCCTTAGTATCATTGCCATGTCCATCTCTTGACCAGGACCACCCTGTGGGAAGCATGGACCTTGGTGGAAACCCAGAGATGGATTTCAGGGAACAGTAGCTGAGGCCAATATAAATTTAGTTCTCCGTAGTTGGCTATCTGACAGATGAATTTTCATGGCTGCCCCCAAAAGCCAGCCAGGAGATGGAATCTCTTGGTAGAAAGGATATATGGCACTGAAGTGGGAAAGGGAGATAACATATTAGGAACATAGAGAAGGCTGGCAGGACCAAACAGTAGTATGTGAGAGGAAGTCTGTAATGATACGATGACAGGAAAAGTAGGCTGGATTCATATTCCACAGGACCTTCCAGACCACAATAAAAAGCTTTGATTTTTAAAGAAGGAATTACAGAATTTTAATCAAGGGAGTGTAATTATTCTATCAATACTACTAGATAGTTCTGACTTCTGTGTAGAGAAAAGATTAGATGTGGATAAACTCAAAACAGGGAGACCAAAGGGTGTACTGCCTTGAGAGAAAGGTGGATTGGACTACAAAACAACAATGGAGGTGAAGATAGTAGTTTTATTAGCAGTACAGTTTAATGATGGAGACTGTAGAATTTCCTGTGGGGTTAGATATGGTGTTTCAAGGAAAGAGAGAAATAAAGACTGATTCCTGACTTTATTCGTGGGCTCTGTAACTTAATATGGGGAAGAAAAAATGTGTATGGATTTTTTGTTGCAGTTATTATTTTTTTTCCTGATTGTAAACCTTTGTTTATTGTAGTAAACTTAGAGAACCAATAAGCTTAAAAAGAAATTGAATACTGCTCATCTTCTATATACAGTGGCAGCTTTTTTGGAAACTATTTTAAATTTATTTCCAGATACCGTGTGCATGTATTACATGGTTAAGATTATGCAGTAAACCCAATATTATTATTCCTACCTTCTATATAATATGAAGACATTTTGATTGATACATGATATTCTAACATATATGCAAAAAATTGGCATAACCTTTCTCTCACATGTAGACATTTAGGTTATTTTTTCTTTATAAATATTATGTTAACATCTTTAGGAATCATATTTTTTGAATTTCAAATTGATTTTGAAATATATCCAATTTAGAGAATAAATATTTACAAAGTTTTTCACAGCTTTTCATGATGCTGTCAGAAGTGAATGAAAATACTCATGTCATAATACTCTTACCAGCATTGTATGTAGCCGTTTGATAATCTTTTGTAATCACATTAGAATCAATGTGGTGAAACTGCCTTTATTTATTTATTTATTTATTTATTTATTTATTTATTTATTTACTTGACAGAGAGAGCACAAGCAGGGGCAGTGGCAGGCAGAGGGAGAGGGAGAAGCAGGCTCTCCACAAATCAGGGAGCTGGATGTGGGGCTAGATCCCAGGGTCCTGAGATCATGACCTGAGCTGAAGGCAGACGCTTAACTGTCTGAGCCACCCAAGCACCCTTGAAACTGCCTTTAAAAGATATCCTTCATCTAGAATTATATCACATTTATTAATGACTTATTTTTGTTTCCTCTAAGAGCATACAATTGTTTTCCCAAAATGCAATTAATTTTTATTATCTAAACACAGAAAATATACATTTTAAGATAAATCTACTTTTAGACTGGTAAATATTATTACTTATCTTGATTTTTTACCTTGGACAAAGTGTCTTAAATGAGATTTTACCTCCTAGATAATATGGTCTGTTTTGTATCATTTCCTTTTATAACTCTAATGATTAAACTGTTTAGAGCAGTATGAATTTTTTGATCCTGTGGTTATAACCACATAGCCTTGCTAGTCCCCCAAAGTACACTAACTATTGACACAATGAAGAACAGTTACACTAAGTTAATGACATTCTGCTGGATAACCTTAGGATTTCTTTGATAATTTCACTTAGCTGTAGTTCTTGCTGAATACACATGTACAAAATATGTAAGATCTCTACCTAAGAAGACAGAATCACATACTCTATGTCTAGATTCAAAAAAGTATCTATGCAATACTGTCAGTGTCTTCCATTGTCAAGAGATTTAGTGAATTTGAGCTCAGTCTTGTCAATCTGAGCTTGACTGGCCCAGCAAATCCAGAAAAATTTATGCTTGTTTGGCAAACGCTTATCACTAAAATTTTCCAATTAATCATGCCATTTCCTTTGAGACATGTATTTAAATAAAATAATAAACTATTATTAATGCATAAGACATGCTTGCTACATACCTGTAAGATTTGACTTGTAAGAAGATTGAAGCATTTGTCCATATTATTGCCTCCTGAATTTGTTTACACACTGACCATCAATTTGTACATCTCCATGGCATATTTCCCTAGATCATTTTGAAGAATTCATTAGGGGGATACATAATCCCATTTAACAAATGAGAACATTGAAGATCAACGATTTTTTCATAACACAATAAGGAAGAGAGAAAATATTTGACTTCAGATGTAGATCTTTTTAAAATACATCATAATTTAACAAAGAATATTTCTAAAAATTTATTTCTTGCCAATGTAAACTTTTATATACTAACATGATAATATGTTTGTTATGGCCTAATCTGATTTAGAGTCTCGAAATACAGAAGACAAAAATACATCAGATTGATATAAATAAATATAAAGGGGAGAAGAAATTTTATATAATTAAAAAAATAATAAAAAACAATGGATAATGAAAATGCACAAGAATAAGTTGCTTATATTTAGACAATTTATGAAACTTTTCTAACATCTATTTATCAGTTGTATGTAATTTTAAATGTTTGATTTTTACTTTATTGATCTAGGAAGAATGGATTAGAAATAGATTTTGATAGACCTCCTATATATGTTATTATTGTGATTAATTTAAAATCATGCTCTTTTTAGACCATTTTATTTATTCAAAAAATACATGTGATCATTGCTAAATAGCCCAAACAGAAAAGTCATTATTTTCATGCAGAATAGAAAAATATGTGATGTTTGGGCGCCTGGGTGGCTCAGTTGGTTAAGCGACTGCCTTCGGCTCAGGTCATGATCCTGGAGTCCCGGGATCGAGTCCCGCATCGGGCTCCCTGCTCAGCGAGGAGCCTGCTTCTCCCTCTGACCCTCCCCCCTCTCATGTACTCTCTCTCATTTTCGCTCTCTCAAATAAATGAATAAATCTTAAAAAAAAAAAGAAAGAAAAATATGTGATGTTTTGGTAAATTTTCCAGAGTGGAATCATGAAAATATATTCACTAAAAAAATAGAGAAATAATAATATTTATATTAATGGAACATGTTAATCAGTTAACATCAGAGATGCTTAAAATATGAAAATATAGTAATTTTGGCATACCTTAAATATTTTGTTTGTAGTATAAAATATGTAAGAAGAACAATGCAAATACTTATGTACCAACGAGCTAAAGAAATATAACAAAATGCTCCACAAAAATCTTCTTTGTGACTTGTATTTTTCTCTTATAGTGTTTTTTGATACTTTTTCTTATTTTTAATCTAATTCAATTTATCTACATTTTCTTAAATATGTTTCCTTAATGTATCTGAAGACTTATCTACTCTAAAATAACATTCTTATTTAATCTTTTCTAAATTTTTTTATTATGTTCAGTTAGCCAACATATAGTCCATCATTAGTTTCTGATGTAGTGTTCAATAATTCATTAGTTGTGTATAATACTGAGTGCTCATCACAACACGTGCCTTCCTTAATACTCATCACCTGGTTACCCCATTATGAAGATCTATTTTTCACTTTTGTGTGATTCATTAGAAATGTATTTTACAGTGTAAAATAAGATAAAATTTTCCATACAGTATTTTCCCAATAATAACTAAAGGAGCCATAATTTCCAACAGAATTCAGATGCCTTTTTTGCCCATATATATGTCTCTATTTTTGCTACTCTTTAGTTTTATTGGATGATTTAGTATCTCCATGCAAATGTTATACTGTCTTAATAGGTTATGGTAATACTTTTTTAATTTTACTAGAAAATACTTCCATATTTTTTCTCCCTTTAGTGCCTTCACTGTTCTTGGTCTTTTGTCCTGCTGCATATGTTTTGGAGGAAATTAGCTTTGCAACTTATAAAACAAAATATAAACCATCACGGACAACTTGGGTTATCCCAAGAAAGGAAACTATATTTAGTATTAGAAGGTATTTATATAATTCATCATATTAACAGTTTGAGGTATAAATGATTGCCATATTTTATCCTGTGTTTCCTCCTTTCTTTGGATCGTTTTAGGTTTTCTTTGCTGCAGCACATGTAGCAATTGCATAAATCACACATTTAAGAAAATATTTATGATAGTAATTCTGACCAGTTTCTTTTTTTATAATCTCTATGGCTTAACTTTTCTGGGGAAAAAATGTCTATTTTTTTATGGTCTTCCTGGACTCCCTTTGCTTTAATCATACCACTTTTCTGCTTTGAAGATTCAGAAATTGTATTGTAATATTTCTCAAATAATTAAAACTAATTAGCTTCACTCATGGTCATTGATAAAGTTATCAGATAAATCCAGCCCTGAACTTTTAAACCTGCATTCTTTTAATAAAAATTCCTTTAATATATCTGCCATCTGTTATTTGTATTAGAGCAATTTAAATTATCAGAACCTTCATATTTTTCTCTGCAAAATGTAGCAATACTAATACTAATACTAATACTAATACTAATACTAATAATAGTGAAAAATAACTGGCATAATGCCTGACACAGAGTAGGTATGAGAAAACTATTGATTAAATAAGAATGTTACAGTAATTATGACCAGCATTATAATAGCTCATACTATAAAGACCCTTTCAATGTTGTAAAGAACCATTTTGTGAATTCCTTTATCTCTGTAAAACCATATGTGATAGGGCAAAACCAGCATTATGTCATAGTTGACACTTGACCCAGTCAAGTTTGAATATTGGCTCTATGGCTTAATATATTTATAATTTTGGAAAATTACTTAAGTTCTCTGTGTCTTAGTTTCCCCATAGGTAAAATGGTGCTGATAGAGTTGATAGGGGGATTAATGTGAGCTTTAAAAGCAATGCCTGTAACATAATGTGTTGTATTGTTTCCTAAAAGATATGTGTTAGCTATGCTATACACCTGAAACTAATGTAACATTGTGTGTCAACCATACTAAAAAAAATATACGTGTTAATATTTTACAGTTGAGAAAACTAAGGCACAGAGAGAATAATTAAATTGCTCATGGTCATTATAATTAGTATTAGGTGGCACATATTAGATTCTTCTATAATTTAAGATTATCTATGATACTATCATTTCTTAAGATTATCTATGATACTTGTGCCTAACAAAAAGAGGAATTTAAGTTTTGAAGTTGTTTACAGTTTACAAAATACATATCATAACCATGGCTAATAAAATATGGAAACCTGATAGTGAGATTAATGAATCATGGGAACACTATACAAATATATTTCTGTCAGTGAGCAAAATAATTTTGTGACATTTCAATGAAAAGAAAAAAAAAGGCAAGGTAAAACAATTCATTTTCAATTACTTTTAAACATATATAAACCCAGTCAAAAGAAGTACCTTGAAACTTTTTTTTATTATGTTATGTTAATCACCATACATTACATCATTGGTTTTTGATGTAGTGTTCCATGATTCATTGTTTGCATATAACACCCAGTGCTCCATGCAGAACATGCCCTCTTAAGAAGTATTTTGAAACTTTTAAACATTGTAACAACACCCTATTTACCTGGATCTGCTTCAGCATTGTATCCTCTTACAACTCACTGAAAGGTGATTGAAAAATAAAGATTTTTTAGCAAAGGTGGAGATAGGATTTGAAAAATAAAAACAAATTTGAAGAGAAAATGTTAAATGTACAAAATCTACAAAGAAAAAAGTCTGAGTTACTATCAAGTGAAAATGGGAGAGCCAGGTGTATATAACAGAGAAAGGACACACTCCTTTCTGTTTTATGTAGAAGAAATGGGTTTAGATCAGCAAACATGAGGTTTTTGAATAGAAGGGGAGAGAGGGAAAATAAGAGTTCACTTATATTTTTTTGGCTTGTAAATGTTATTGGTCAGTTATAGAAACAGGTTTATGAACAGATTAAAAACAGATACTTCAGAAAGCTGTTGCAATTTGAATATTAAACTACTTAAGTTGAATCTATAATTTTTGTATAGTCTCCATTAAAAAAGGACTTTAATAATAGAATAATATTCTGAGTTACTTCACATGGGAAGCCATTTAGTATTTCTCTTTAGTTTTTTCAAAGCTCTTGATTTAACAGAGTAAACAAGGTTTAAGTACAAACCTAAAGGACAGCTTAATCTTACAATCATTTCCCCTTATGCTGCAGGCTTCCATTTTAGCTTTATTCATTACAGCCCTAAAGCTTCTGCTTTTTAAATGTGTAGGTTAGAGAAAGTACCTTGGAGCTCACCTGCTCAAGATTAATAACATCACTCCAAGAAGATTAGAGCGATTACTCTTCCTGACCTGATCCAAATGGTACAAATGGGATTTTAAGGATGATGTCTGTTCAGAGATCTAACGGAGTGATGAGGTGGAGGGGATAGCTACCCTAAGGAATCAGGGAAGATAGACTGTCGGGGTTGTACAGATGATAAACCATTAGCTTTAGCTATTACCCAAAGAAAAGATTATGGCTATAAATAAATTCATCCAGGCCTTTAATACAATAGACAGGCAGACCAATGGATGGACAGGCCAGGAACATAACTATTATTTAAAAAGAAAGCCTTAGGGTAAGATCTTATTTCAGAAGCAGAATTGTAAGTAATACCAGATAGGAAAAAAGTGTGTGTGTGTGTGTGTGTGTGTGTGTGTGTGTGTGATTTAACTTAAAATCTTAGAAATGGCAGTTTAGAATTAAAAAAAAATCATTTTCCAGAAATTATCTGTTCTTGCCCTACTTTTAGGTTATTGTGGTTTTGACTAAAAATTAGGGTTTTCCACTTGTACAAATAAAACTCCTTTGTGATTGACTCAATAAAGCATTCAAAAATATGTAAATCTACTCACCTTACAGAAAACTACATGAAATTACAAACACACACACACACACACACATACACACACACATTTTTGCACGATACTCTGCATGGGTATCTTCTTCAGTGATTTAACATACTCATCTAAAATCTCTTCACATCCTCTTCATCATTATGGATTCCTTCATGACTTTTTTGGGCATATCTTGATCCCCTAAAAAGTACATCAATCTCCCTATTATTTGCTCTCACAACACCATCCTATTTGCAGAAAATATCATGGTTGCTCTCTTCAAGCTGGATTTTAAAAAACACTCAAGAATATATTATAGGAAGAATCTTCTAATGTATTACAGATTTTAATTATATTACTTATGGGTTTATTGTCTCTTTGCCCCCACTAAAATACAAACTCATGAGCTATAACTCCAGAATGTAGAACAGCACCTGAAATTCGGTATGTGATTGGTGCATATTTATTAAATGAATTATTGAATCGTATAATTGATAGTCAATTGTCCATTTGTCAAACATTAAAGAAAAATTGGTTATGGAGATAATAAAGGAGAGACACAATTCAATAAAACTTTCTGCTTTTTAGATCAAATGGTTGACAGATGATGCTATTCATAAAAAAGAGGGCACAAAAAGGAAGGTAACTATTGAGGAAGGAGAGAGCTAATGAGAACACTGTTTGACATATTGACTTTGAGATATGTATGAAATGTTTTATAGAGTGATTTCCAATAGGATTTTAGAAGGGAACAGCTCAAGCTCAAGGCATGACTGATTTAGAAAGAAAGATTTAAGCATCATCAACATGTGGGAGGAGGTCATTGAGCGCATGTGAACACGAGCAGAGAGTGGTAGAAGCTGAAATAGATAAAAACCATGGACAGAATTTGACAGACACCCATTATTTCAGTAGTAAGCAAAGAGAAGTGGACAGAAGTTGAATGTGAGGTATTAGTTTCTAAAAATATGACAGAGATTTCTTTGATTTAGTTGTACTCATTTTCTCAGTCTTAATTTCTAATTGTCATCCATCACAATATTCACAAATGTCATAGCTGTCATTTTTTTAAATTTCTCCAAATATTGATGCAAAGAAAAGGGATGTAGGTGGATGGTGAAGTATGCATATTGTTGCTGGCTAATTTATTACTTTCTGAAACTTTTCATTCTGTCCTGAAGTTTCTAATTTTTTATTATATTGGTATTGATAAATAAATATTTCCCTTAGAAGTCTTCAGATAACAATTTGAATGTAAATATGAAGAACGGTAGTATGGTATTTTTTATTTTATAACTATGCAAATGTATGAAAATTATTATATGAATGTGTTAAAGCATTTTCTATTAACCAACTTCAATTTTTATATAATTAAATAGAAAGCATAGATTGACAAGGAGATATTCTGCAACTATTTGAAGATTTTTCTTTGTCTATTAATGCTTTCTGAAATCTGTATTCAGTGATTCAGGATATGACCCAAAATAAGTGAGTACAACATCAAATAATGTTGGTAAATTTTATTATCCATCAAAATTATAAAGATACAAATTCATTTTCTGTTGATATTTCCTACTACCTTTAGAAATTATTTTTAAGGCATCTGTCTTTTAAATTCAGTTCATGTTTTGTTCCTAAGTTGTGTGTGTTTTCATGGCATGCATGTACATTTTTATAAATTATATTCAAACAAAATAATTACACATTGGCAAGACATATGACAATAGCAGAAAATGAAGGAAGTAAACAAATGAAATAAAATATTATAGTAGAGCTCCTTTATTCGGGCAAATGTGACATAAATCTTACAGAATTGAATCATAAGAAACTAAACTTGAGGGGTGCCTGGGTGGCTCAGTCAGTTAAGTGTCTGACTCTTGATTTTGACTCAGGTCATGATCTCAGAGTCATGAGATCCAGCCCCACGTAGGATTCCACACTCAGCCTAGAGTCTGCTTGTCCCTCTCCCTCTGCTCCTCCCCCTGCTCACACACGTGCTCTCTCCCTTTCTCTCTTTCAAATAAAAAATAAAATCTCAAAAAAAAGATGGGGTGCCTGGGTGGCTCAGTTGGTTAAGCATCTGCCTTTCACTTGGGTCATGATCTCACGGTCCTGAGATGGAGCCCGGCAACATCAGGCTCCCTGCTTCTCTCTTTCCCTCTGCCCCAGCTTGTGCTTGCATGCTCTCTCTCTCTCTCAAATAAATAAATAAATAAATAAATAAATAATAAATAAAAAATCTTAAAGAAATAAATAAATTTTTAAAAAAGAAATTAAACTGGATTAAAACATGTCTTCATTTGATCTAATATTTGATCTAATATTCTGTCAACTCTGATTGTACACAGTTCTCAGGTAACTCAAAGGCCCAAGCCTAATCCAAAGTAGAAGATTTTCAAAAAGTTAGCTACAATGCCAAAGTCCTATACAAGAATATAATAATGTCTTGAAAATCATGTACTATTTAAATGTTACCTTCTAAAAATATTGCTACTGGGTCTCTGTTAGAGAGTAAATATCTCATGAAATAGAAGAGATAATAAAGTTCAACACAATAGAGTTGAACTTAGAAGAATGTGTTAGTGTCAGTCATTGATTTCCACTGTAGAGATCAAGAAACTGGGGCAGGTAGCATACTGGCTTCCAATACCCTGGAGAAATGGCCTGCATGACTGGGGAAACATTTTTGTCCCTTATCAATCCTGTCAACTTCTATTAGGAGACAACTTCTTCACTTAACTCTGGTAGAACTAATTACTCTGCATACCGTATAACTTTCACTTTATACTTATGAACTCTTACTGAACACCTGGTGGGCATGAGGCACTGTATTTGTAACATTAGTATATACTATATAATGTGATTCTTATTATAAATTTGTAAAGGGATTACTACCCACACTATAAATGAGAAAATAGAGGCATAAAGAGGAAGAGGCTTGAAGATCAAATCACAGAGCTTGCAGGACAGAATTTGAACGAAGGTCTTCTGATACTTTGCCTTGTGATATTCATGTTGTTTTGTTATTGTTTGTATGTTTGTTGGCATTCACTGGTAGAGAAGGCCTATTCTGGACGTCCTGACAGAGTATAGAGTTAGGATATCAAGGCATATTTTGATATTTTTCTTTGTCATTTTCTGATCACTTTACCTAATATCTAATAAAAAGTATGGTGACAAGGTAAATATTTTGCTGTACCTTTCTCTTATATTGATACCTCGCATCTGTTTGTATTTTGTATTTTTCACCTACTTGATTATGGACTTAAATAGAAGTTCCAGTTGATATTATTAGGGGAGAAATGCCATTCATTAATGTATTCATTCACTCAACAGCCTTATATAAAGCAAATAATATGGGTCAAGTTTTTGGTAGAAATAAGAGTTAAATAGTCATAAGAAGAATGCACTGGCTTTGATAGTGTCTACTGCAGAAAGACAGGAATCAAATAATCACAGAATTAAATATAAACTTATAACCATGGTAAGTTCTAAAAAGGATATGAAGTAGTGAGGACAAATAATGAAAGTCTGCATACTTTTTCAAGGATTAGTAATGCTTTCCTGAAGAAGGATGGAGAACATAAATAACGAGAAGAATTGAAGAAGTTTTTGATGAGTAAAGTTAAATAAAAAGGGAGAGGAGGAGGGAATATTTCAAAGTATATCAGCTTATGAAAGGATTTCATCCTGGGTAGGGGGCAGGGCATTCTGTACAATAATAACTGAAAAAACATCCATGTGATGATCTGCATGGAGGATAAGGAGAAGTAGACCATAATATGATCTTTGACAGGCAGGTAGAGGTGGTAACTGCATAATATAGTTCAGGATCATGGCGTTCATTAGGAAAAATATTAAACAAGATGTTGAAAATTTTAGTCTGTTTTACTTTTTTTTCACTTACTCTATTGTGAGGACAATGGATTTAATGGGGGTCAGAATGGATGAGGGTAGTGCAGTTAAAAATATATTGACTTAGTCAATGATGGTAATCTGGGTTATGTTGGCATTAAGTCAAAAACTGTGAAAGGTATGTTACTCTTCCTGTAAGCTAACAAGTTAGCCTGCACATTTCTGATAGATGACATGAGGCTTCTGGGACCAGACAGGCATGCAGTTTATTACTCATGGCAAAATGCAGTAGCTAGAACAATACCTTTGTATGGATTCCCCAAGCCTCAAGCCCCATGGGGCAACATGATGAGAGCCAGATACTACCCTGAATGTGCAGTAGGTTGCATGTAGCCCAGAAGAGAAAACCTGAACTTAGAAGACTCAGAGTTTCTATAGGACAGCTAGCACTTCTATCCATCCTTGTCTTCAGAGAAATTACATATTAAGCATATCTCTTCCAGAGAAAAGGAGGAAGTTTCTTTATATGTTTTCCTTTGGAAAGTAAGCAAATGTTTCTAGGGAGAGAAGAATAAAGTCTTATGGCTCAAAATATTCCCATTGTTTCTGTCTTTAGGGAGATACTACTTTTAACATCAAAAGCTGCCTGTTATGCAGTTATTCTTTTGGTATATTTTACTCAGAAGATTTGCAAAAGTGCCAGAATTATGAAGAATTCTCTCCTAACAGTATTAGATAAAGAGATTTATATAAGTGAGAGCTAATTTTAGTAAACTCAAATAATGTAGACCTCTGAGAAAGAGCAAGACAGACATGGATGACTTATGTTATATAAAAGTATAGTGCAGACCATGAGCATATCCTCAGATAATTATTAGTTGCCTGAAAATAGAATTTGTTTCAGTTATCTGTTACAGCATAACAAACCTAAAATTTAGTGGCCTAAACAACTTATTAACTTTGCTTGGGATTTTTAAAGTCAGAAATTCAGGAAGGCTCAGCTATGAGCATTCCACTGGCAGTTTCTCAATGAGAAGAATAACACAGAATGTGTTGCTGTCTTTAATCTAGTGCATTGTTTATTTTAAAACTAATAATTCTGTGAAGAAGAGTGTATTCATTTTCTATTGCTACCATAACAAATCTCACAAATTTAGCAGTATAAACCATATGCACTTATTATCTCACTGTTGTATAAGTCAAACTTCTAGGCAGTCTTGATCAGAACTATGCTTACATCTTACAAGGCCAAAATCAAGGTGTCAGTTGGCCTGGATTCTTATTTGGAGGCTCTAGGGGAGAAGGATACATTTCCTTCTTATACCTTCCAGTGTCCCTACGCTAGCAAAGGCACTTGGAATCTCCAACTTTCCCATCTGCTAAGTCTCTCTCACTTTGTCTCCTGTTCTCACCTGAGAGTAAGTTCTACTTTTATGGGTTTCTGTGATTACATTGGGCCTACCCAGATAATCCAGGATCATCTCCCTATTTTAAGGTCAACTGATTAGTAACTATACTAAAATGAATTGTATCCCTCCAAATGTCATGTCCACCCAGACCTTCAGAATGTGACCTTATTTGGAAATAAGGCTTTTGCAGACATAATTAGTAAAGTTAAAAGGAGGTCATACTGAATTAGGGTAGGCTCTAATTCCAGTATGACTGGTGGGGAAGAGTGGAGGAGATACAGAAGCAGACAGACATAAAGAGGAGAAGGTTGTGTGATATTGAAGGCAGAAATTGGATGAATATAGCTGCAAGCCAAAGAATACCAAGGATTGCCAGGAACCACCAGAACCTAGGAAGAGACAAGAAAGGATTCTTTTCTAGAGCCTTTTAGAGGCTGCAGGTTCCTGCCAAAACCTTTACTTCAGACTTCTAGCTTCCAGAAGTCTGAGAGAATAAATTTTTATTGTTTTAAGTTACCAAGTTTATTATAATTTGTCACACCAACCCTAGGAAACTAATACAATAATCTTAATTACATCTGCAGTGCCATTTACCATATATTACAATATATTCATGAGCATGACATCTTGGCTGAAGGTTATGGTGCCAAAATTCTGCCTATCTCTGGGCCCCATTATTCACATCCCTATCAAATGCAAGATACATATTCATTCCTCCCCAAGTCCTAAAAAGTCTCATTATAACATTAACTCAAAGTCTAAAATTTCATCCTAATCCCACCAACTCAAAATTCCCAAATCTCATCTAAATTTCATCAGCTCACAGGTCCCAAAGCTCATCATCTCAGTAATAGAAATCAGGTGCACATGAGGTGCCCCATCACAACTTTTCACTATCTGTAGGCCTGTGAAGCTAATGAAACAAATGATCTGCTTATAACCCTCCCAACATACAATGGCGAGACAAGCACCAGATAACAATAGACATTTGAGTTCAAAACTGAGCGAAATGCAAGGAAAAAGGAAGCACTGGTTCAGAGCCCTTCTGAAATTCAGCCAGGAAAACTCAATTAAGTTTCCAGGGCTGGGAGGAGTCTTCCTGTCTCTCCTCATTCCACCCTCTTGTGTCTGTTCTGTGTTCAATCCTTTGGGCTCTTGGTTCTACACTGCCAGGAGGCATGCTTCTGTTTTCATAAAACTGGGTACATGTTTGCAGCTAAGTAGTTTTTTACACTGCTTTCCATCAGTAGAAGTTTGGGGGTTCAGCAGCTTTCTTCTCATATTCTTCTTGTCCTTTTCCTTTCAATCTAAGTTGGCAGATTTTCTGCTGATATAAAATTCCCAAGAAGCCGGTGGGTTTTGTGTGGATTTATCAAGGGATCACTCCATTGGAGCAAAGCTCTTCCACAGATCTTTCTTCAATAATCCCTTCCCTACTTTTGGCTTCTACTAAGATGAGTGATGGGCCATATCCTTAAAATGTCTAGAGAGCCTCTGATTTGACTGTGATTTCATTTTGTGTAACTGAATACTCTGATCTATTGGTCTTTCTGATGTTTCAAGACCTTGTACCACCACAAGCTCAGCTTTCTGTTATGCTTTCCAAAGAAATCTCTTAATTTTAGTGACTTTTGTCATCTGGATAGCCTGCAAATTTTCCAAATCATCAAGTTCTGGGTCATTTTTGTTTAGCAGACTTTCCCTCAATTTATCCCCCCCCCCCATTTTACTCTAAGCAGTATCTTCAACATTTTGAAAATCATATTCATTGCTTACAATGTCTGCTTTTCATATAACTCCAGGGCACAATTTGCTAAGCATTCTGAATCTTTATAACAAGGATCCTGTTTCCTATTATTTCCAGTAGCATTTTCTTCACTTTTTTCTGAGCTCTCACTAGCAACACTTTAGTCAATGTATTTCTTTTTTACAGTCTGTTCAGGGCAATCTAGGCTTTTACTATTATGCTTCTCAAAATTCTCCCAGCTTACTCCCACTCCCCCACTCCAAAGCCACTTCCATATTTTTAGGTACTTGTTATAGGAACAAACATCATTTCAATGTAGCTGGATTCCTCACATGCAGGCTCATTTCCTGCAGAGAGAAGTCCTCAATGGGAAGAGTAGCCAGGAATTGGCATCTTTAATTTACTACTGTGTTTATTTAAACAAACAAACAAACAAAAAGCTGATAACTTGTGAAAAGGAGTGATTAGGCTGCCTAAGAAAGCGAATTTCCAATAATTGTTAAAATCATTTTATCAATCTCCTTTTGTTTGAACTAAGATCAACATTTTTAAATACTCGTTTATTAAAGCAGCCTGAATGGTATCTTTACTTGGAAATTTGTTAATAAATCATTTGTTACCAACTGCAGTTAACATGACTTAAACCACATATTTTAAAACAAAAGCTGTGACTTAGACTTGTGTGTAACTAATTCAGATTATATTTACTTCAATTATTTAAAATTAGTGAATATCACTTTTTGCTCATGTAAGTTTGCTCTCTCTCATCTCATTGAAATTTAGCAAAAGATCTCAAAAATAACTTTAAAAACCCAAGTTAATTATTTAGAATTTGTACTCAAAATAAGAGAATGATAAATAAGCAATAATAATTTAAGGATTTCACAGAGATGACTGAAGGAAGAAGATTAAATGATATCCAAAGGAAAACATGATGAAATGTGATATTATTTAACCTCTTCTGCTTTCAGTAAGAAGGAACCAAAAGATCAGGTTTTCTGTTCGAGTGACAGTTCAGTTGTGTTTCATTTCCCAGGAAAAAATGAATTCAGAACCTGAGGCCTGAAATCAAGCATTTATGAAAGTTCAATTGGACCCTAATTTAAAAACTCAAAAGATAAAATCCTTGGTATTCTTTAGTGGTGATTCTTGAGAAAGCTACTTTTATTCTGGGAGAATTAAAAACCTTGAAGCAGTGTTTCTGAAAGTGACATTAGGTAAATGTCTAGGTCTGTAAACATCACGAGGTTAGAAGGTGCCTTGTACACACATGTATCACAGTGCCTGGTACTTAGTGGGTGTTCAACACAAGTAGATATTGAATAAATTCATTCTAAACCACAAAAAATTAAAACAAATTAAAAAAATAAAGATTGAAAACAGAATTAAGTGGATCAATAATAGTTGAAAAATACAACATTTTGGGCTTAAATATGTTTGATCTTTCTTGCCAAATTAAAATTTACTGTAGATGTCATCAGATGACTTTAATAATTATCTTTAAAACATGAGGTCTTTTTATAAACCTCCACATGGAAATAAGAGAACTAGAGAAAAGTAGGAATTTGTTAGAAGTCTTAAAGAAATGTTCAGGAAGAGGAGCAAGATGGCGGAGGAGTAGGAGACCTAAATTTCATCTGATCCCAGGAATTCAGCTAGATAAGGATCAAACCATTCTAAACACCTATAACTCAACAGGAGATTGAAAAAAAAAATAGCAGCAACTCTCTGAACAGAAAAGCGACCACTTTCTGGAAGGTAGGACATGCAGAGAAGTGAATCCGAGGTGGTATTCAGGAATAGATGGCAGGGGGAGGGGGCTACTGGCAAGTGATAGAGCAGCAGAGCACAAAATCAGAACTTTTAGAAGTCGGCTCTGCTGAGGGACATTGCTCCAGTGGCTAAGCAGGGGGGTGGAATCGTTGCTGGCACAGTGTGGTCTCAGGACCCTCAGGGTCACAGAAAGACCAGCGGTGCCTGAGTGCAGCAGAGCTCCCAGGGATCAGAGAAGGGAAGCCAGTTGCAGAGATGGAGCGGGGCTCGGCTGTCAGCTCGGGGTTGCCCACTGAGGAGTGGGCTGTCAGCTTGGGGTTGCCATAAACCATGATCCACGGCACAGCCGGGCCACTGCTCTTCCAGCAGGGACCCAACAAGCGGCAGATCCGGGGAGACTCCCCTTCCTCCACCGGGAGGAGCGGTGTGGGAATCTGCTGGGTTTGGAGACTCCAAACGGGGTCATGTGCCAGAGATAGAAATGCTTGGTCACAGGCCAGGTGAGCACGGAGCGCGGTCAGAGACCAGGGAGACGGGAGTGATTGACTGCTTATCTCTGGGGGCTTACTGAGGAGTGGGACCCCGAGTTCTCGGCTCCTCTGGGGCAGAGATTAGGAGGCCGCCATTTTCATTCTTATCCTCCAAAGCTGTACAGAAAGCTTTCAGGGAACAAAAGCTCCTGAGAGCAAACCCCAGCAGACTACATAGCCTGGCCGCGGGAAAGGGTGGGGCAGTTCCACCTCCGGCAAAGACATTTGAGAACCATGGCAACAGGCCCCTCCCCCAGAAGATCAGCAAGAACAGCCAGCCAAGACCAAGTTTACTGATCAATGAGAACAGCAGAACTCCAGCACTAGGGGAATACAGCACATAGAATTTATGGCTTTTTCCCTCCTGGTTCTTTAGTCTTTTAAAGTTGATTTTTTAAATTTTTTTTCTTTTTTTTCTTTTTTTTTTTTTTGAATTTTTCTTTTTCCCTTTTTCAACCAACATCTTATCAATCCCTTTTTTAAAAATCCTTTTTATTTTTCACTTTTAGAGTCATATTCTATCCCCTCATAGTATTTAACCTTATTTTTGGTGTTGTTCTCTCTTTAAAATGTTTGGATACAATTTCTTCTAAAAGACCAAAATATACCCTAAAACCATAGTGTATGGCTTTGTTCCAGTCTCCTGCCTGATCACATTCTCTCCCATTTTTTTTTAATTCCTCTTCTTTCTTTTTTCAAACAACTTCTTATCTTATCAATTGGTTTTATAAAGTCTTTTATAATTTTCATCTTTATACTCATATTCCATCCCTTCATCATATTTACCTTTATTTTTGTACATATATAAGTTTTTCTTTCTTTAAAACTTTGGGAGGCAGTTTCTTCTAGCAGACCAAAATATGCTCAAAATCTAGTGTGTGGCACTGATCTATGCACCAGCCAGATCATATATGATCATTTTTTTTTATCTTTTTCTTTTTCTCCTTTTTTCTTTTTCCTTTCTTTCCCTTTCTTTTCCCCCACTTTCAGGTCTCTTCTGATTTGTTTAGTGTATATTTTTCTGGGGTCATTGTTACCCTGTTAGCATTGTGTTCTCTCATTCATCTGTTGTCCTCTGGACAAAATGACAAGATGGAAAAAATCACCTCAAAAAATAACACAAGAGTCAGTACCAACTGCCAGAGACCTAATCAATATGGACATTAGTAAGATGTCAGAACTAGAGTTCAGAATGATGATTTTAAAGATATTAGCTGGGCTTGAAAAAAGCACGGAAGATATTAGAGAAACCCATTCTGGAGAAATAAAAGAACTAAAATCTAACCAAGTCAAAATCAAAAAGGCTATTAATGAGATGCAATAAAAAATGGAGGCTCTAAATGCTAGGATAAATGAGGCAGAAGAGAGAATTAGTGATATAGAAGACTAAATGATGGGAAATAAAGAAGCTGAGAAAAAGAGAGATAAACAACTACTGGATCACGAGGGCAGAATTCGACAGATAAGTGATACCATAAGACGAAACAATATTAGAATAATTGGGATCCCAGAAGAAGAAGAAAGAGAGAGAGAGAGATGGGCAGAAGGTATATTGGAGCAAGTTATAGCAGAGAACTTACCTAATTTGGGGAAGGAAAAGGGCTTAAAATCCAGAAGGCACAGAGAACCCCTCTCAAGATCAATAAAAATAGGTCAACACCCCGACATCTAATAGTAAAACTTACGAGTCTCAGAGACAAAGAGAAAATCCTGAAAGCAGCTCGGGAGAAGAGGTATGTAACCTACAATGGTAGAAACATTAGATTGGCAACAGACCTATCCACAGAGATGTGGCAGGGCAGAAAGGACTGGCAGGATATATTCAGAGCACTAAACGAGAAAAATATGCAGCCAAGAATACTATATCCAGCTAGGCTGTCATTGAAAATAGAAGGAGAGAGAAAAACCTTCCAGGACAAACAAAATCTAAAAGAATTTAAAAACATGAAACCAGCCCTACAAGAAATACTGAAAGTGGTTCTTTAAGCAAAGAGAAAGCCTAAAAGCAACATAGACCAGAAAGGAACACAGACAATATACAGTAACAGTCATGTCACAGGCAATACAATGGCATTAAATTCATATCTTTCAATAGTTACCCTGAATGTAAATGGGCTAAATGTCCCAATCAAAAGACATAGGCTATCAGATTGGATAAAAAAACAAGACCCATCGATATACTGTCTGCAAGAGACTCATTTTAGACCCAAAGACACCTCCAGATTGAAAGTGAGGGTTTGGAAAGCTATTTACCATGCTAATAGACACCAAAAGCAAGCTGGGGTGGCAATCCTTATATCAAATAAATTATATTTTATACCAAAGACTATAATAAGAGATGAGGAGGGACACTATATCATACTTAAGGGTCTATTCAACAAGAATATCTAACAATTGTAAATATCTATGCCCCTTACATGGGAGCAGCCAATTATATAAGCCAATTAATAACAAAAGCACAAAAACACATAGACAACAATACAATAATATGGGGAACTTTAACACCCCCCTCACTGAAATGGACAGATCATCTAAGCAAAAGATCAACAAGGAAACAAAGACTTCAAATGACACACTGGACCAAATGGACTTCACAGATATATTCAGAACATTCTATCCTAAAGCAACAGAATACACATATTCTCTAGTGCCCATGGAAGATTCTCCATAATAGATCACGTCCTACGTCACTAATCAGGTCTCAACTGGTACCATAAGATTCGGATCATTCCCTGTATATTTTTAGACCACAATGCTTTGAAACTAGAACTCAATCACAAGAGGAAAGTTGGGAAGAACTCAAATACATGGAGGCTAAAGAGCATCCTCCTAAAGAATGAATGGGTCAACCAGGAAATTAAAGAAGAAGTAAAAAAAAAAAATCATGGAAACAAATGAAAATGAAAACACAACTCAAAATCTTTGGGATGCAGCAAAGGCAGTCCTAAGAGGAAAGTATATAGCAATACAAGCCTTTCTCAAGAAATAAGAAAGGTCTCCAATACACAACCGAACCCTACACCTAAAGGAGCTAGAGGAAACACAGCAAATAAAGCCTAAAACAAGCAGGAGAAGAGAAATAATAAAGATCAGAGCAGAAATCAATGAAATAGAAACCAAAAGTACAGTAGAACAGATCAACAAAACTAGCAGCTGCTTCTATGAAAGAATTAATAAGATTGATGAAGCCCTGTCCAGACTTACCAAAAAGAAAAGAAAAGGACCCAAATAAATAATATCATGAATGAAAGAGGAGAGATCACAAAAAACACCAAAGAAATACAAACAATTATAAGAACATATTATGAGCAACTCTATGCCAGCAAATTAGATAATCTGGAAGAAATGGATGCATTCCTAGAGATGTACAAACTATCAAAACTAAACCAGAAAGAAATAGAAAACCTGAACAGACCTATAACCATTAAGGAAATTGAAGCAGTCATCAAAAATCTCCCAACAAAAAAGCCCAGGACCAGATGGCTTTCCAGGGGAATTCTACCAAACATTTAAAGAAGAATTAATACCTATTCTGAAATTGTTCCAAAAAAAAGAATTGGAAGGAAACCTTCCAAACTCGTTTTATGAGGCCACCATTACCTTGATCCCAAACCAGACAAAGACCCCATCAAAAAGGAGAATTACAGACCAATATCCCTGATGATCACGGGGGGAGGGGGGAAATTCTCACCAAAATACTAGCCAATAGGGTCGAACAGTACATTAAAAGGATTATTCACCACGACCAAGTGGCATTTATCCCTGGGCTGCAATGTTGGTTCAACCTCCGCAAATCAATCAATGTGATACATACATTAATAAAAGAAAGAACAAGAATCATATGATCCTCTCAATAGATGCAGAAAAAGCATTTGACAGGGTACAGCATCCTTTCTTGATCAAAACTCTTCAGAGTATAGGCCTAGAGGGTACATACCTCAATATCATAAAAGCCATCTATAAAAAACCCACCTCAAATATCATTCTCAATGGGGAAAAACTGAGAGCTTTCCCCTAAGGTCAGGAACATGGCAGGGATGTCCACTATCACCACTGCTATTCAACATAGTATTAGAAGTCCTGGCCAAAGCAATCAGACAACAAAAAGAAATAAAAGGCATCTGAATCAGCAAAGAAGAAGTCAAACTCTCACTCTTTGCAGATGATATGATACTTTATGTGGATAACCCAGAAGACTCCACCCCAAAACTGCTAGAACTCATACAGGAATTCAGTAGAGTGGCAGGATATAAAACCAATGCACAGAAATCAGTGGTATTCCTATACACCAGCAAGACAGAAGAAAGAGAAATTAAGGAGTTGATCCCATTTACAATTGCACCTAAAACCATAAGATACCTAGCAATAAATCTAACCAAAGAGGCAAAGAATCTGTACTCAGAAAACTATAAAAGACTCATGAAAGAAATTGAGGAAGACACAAAGAAATGGAAAAATGTTCCATGCTCATGGATTGGAAGAACAAATATTGTGAAAATGTCAATGCTACCTAGAGCAATCTACACATTCAATGCAATCCCTATCAAAATGCCATCCACTTTTTTCAAAGAAATGGAACAAATAATCCTAAAATTTGTATGGAACCAGAAAAGACCCCAAATAGCCAGAGGAATGTTGAAAAAGAAAAGCAAAGCTGGCGGCATCACAATTCCAGACTTCCAGCTCTATTACAAAGCTGTCATCATCAAGACAGTATGGTCCTGGCACAAAAACAGACACATAGATCAATGGAACAGAATAGAGAGCCCAGAAATGGACCCTCAACTCTATGGTCAACTAATCTTCAACAAATCAGTGAAGAATGTCCAATGGAAAAAAGAGAGTCTCTTCAACAAATGGTGTTGGGAAAATTGGACAGCCACATGCTGGAGAATGAAACTGGACCATTTCCTTACACCACACACAAAGATAGACTCCAAATGGTTGAAAGACCTTAATGTGAGACAGGAGTCCATCAAAATCCTAAAGGAGAACACAGGCAGCAACCTCTTCGACCTCAGCCGCAGCAACTTCTTCCTAGAAACATCGCCAAAGGCAAGGGAAGCAAGGGCAAAAATGAACTATTGGGACTTCATCAAGATAAAAAGCTTTTGCACAGCAAAAGAAACAGTCAAGAAAACCAAAAGACAACCGACAGAATGGGAGAAGATACTTGCAAATGACATATCAGATAAAGGGCTAGTATCCAAAATCTATAAAGAACTTATCAAATTCAACACCCAAAGAACAAATGATCCAATCATGAAATGATTGGAGACATGAACAGACATTTTTCCAAAGAAGACATCCAAACGGCCAAGAGACACATGAAAAAGTGCTCAACATCACTCGGCATCAGGGAAACTCAAATCAAAACCTCAGTGAGATACCACCTCACACCAGTCAGAATGGCTAAAATTAACAAGTCAGGAAACGACAGATGTTGGCAGGGATGCGGAGAAAGGGGAACCCTCCTCCACTGTTGGTGGGAATGCAAGCTGGTGCAGCCACTCTGGAAAACAGTATGGATGTTCCTCAAAAAGTTGAAAATATAGCTATCATATGACCCAGCAATTGCACTACTGGGTATTTACCCCAAAGATACAAATGTAGGGATCTGAAGGGGTACATGCAACCCGATGTTTTTAGCAGCAATGTCCACAATAGCCAAACTGTGGAAAGAGCCAAGATGTCCATGGACAGATGAATGGATAAAGAAGAAGTGGTATATATATATACAATGGAATATTATGCAGCCATCAAAAAACCCGAAATCTTGCCATTTGCAATGACGTGGATGGAACTGGAGGGTATTATGCTGAGCGAAATAAGTCAATCAGAGAAAGACAGGTATCTATGGTCTCACTGATATGAGGAATTCTTAATCTCAGGAAACAAACTGAGGGTTGCTGAAGTGGTGGGGGTTGGGGGTGTGTGGTGGCTGGGTGATAGACATTGGGGAGGGTATGTGCTATGGTGAGCGCTGTGAATTGTGGAAGAATGTTGAATCACAGATCCCTACCTCTGAAACAAATAATACATTATATGTTAAAAAAAAAAAAAAAAAGAAGAAGATAGGAGGTGGGAAGAATGCGGGGAGTGAAATCTGAGGGGGAGACGAACCATGTGAGACTATGGACTCTGAGAAACAAACTGAGGGTTCCAAAGGGGAAGGGGGTGGGGGATGGGTTAGCCTGGTGATGTGTATTAAAGAGGGCACATACTGAATGGAGCAGTGGGTGTTATATGCAAACAACGATTCATGGAACACTACATCAGAAACTAATGATGTAATGTATGGTGATTAACTTAACATAATAACAAAAAAGTGTTCAAAAAAATTAGGATAAGTCATATCTAATGGAGATGGGAAAATAGGTTTAATGTATGTAATATACTCTCAATCTTCCATATATGTTCTACTAAATGTATATGTTTATATAATAAAATTTTGTATTTTGCATATAGTAGTACGTTATAAAGCATATTATTAACTACATTAGCATATAACATAAATTGTGATGCATATTTATATATAAATATATTAATTATATAATAATAAGATGACATTTTAATGTATATAGTTTATTTAACTTTTTTAATATATTATGGTGTATACATGTATTATATAAAATGTGAAGCATTGAGTTACAAAAAGTATGTATGTATTATATATTTATAACAAGGTTTTTCAGCATATATGTTCCTGTGCAAACTTAAGTAAATCTTAATATACTTTTTAATGTTGGTTAAAATGACTGTACATATAAATGCAACTTATTTTATTTACTATTACTAGCATATTTAAACCCTCTATAGCCTTCTTAAGTAACTTAGTTTCATCTTTCTGTATCTAATTATTAGGATCCTGGCTAGAACATATTACATTTTGGTTTGTGTTGGAAATTGTCTATGCAAAAATAAATTACAAACTATGTTTTTTATTTTGGCTTTTTAGTAAAATCACTGTTATTTGTTTAACAAATATTAAGAGAGCATCTACTAGGAATCAAGACTATGCTGTTTACTAATATTAAGCCAGTGAAAAAGAAATATATAATCCCTGTTCTATTGGAAAGGAGTATTAGTAGGGAATACAGGTATAACATAACTACACAGTCAAATATTTAAAACAATTGTCATGAATAATAGTAGGGCTCTATACTGGAATATGAGATTAGGGGCAGATCAAGACAAAAATTTCAGTGCAAAATTTTTGAGAAGCAGTTGTTTTAGGTAAGTTGTAAATATTTTGTCTTAAAATAAGAAAAGAGGAAGAATATTCTGGAAGAAGGAATGGCTTCTACGAAGGATACAATACAGAAACTAGCATAGTCACGAAAGAAAAAGACAAGGGCAATTTGATTAGAAAGAAGAAAGCAAAGGAGAAAATGGTATAATGTGAGTGGCACAAAATTGATAATATTTAGATTCTTCTGGTTCTTCATGTCTAAGTTACAAGGTTTGAATTTAGGTAAAGAACAATGAGCTACTTCTGGAGATTCTTTAGACAAGATATGATGGCAGTTTAGTGTAGAGCAGAGATAATAGAGATGGAATGAAGTTGAGATTTATTTAGAAGTCCAGTCTATAAAACATAGTGGCTGGTCAGATATGGAGGTTTGGGAGAAAGGACTCAAGAAAAACTTAGAGATTTCTGCCTTGTGAAGTTGGATGAATAATTCACTATCCAGAGTATTAGAATATTTGTTTCCTTCCTTCGTTCCTCCCTCCATCCCTCTCTCTCTCTTTCTTTCTCTCTCTCCTTAAGACTTTATTTATTCGACAGATAGATGGAGAGAGAGCACAAGTAGGCAGAGCTGCAGGCAGAGGGAGAGGGAGAAGCAGGCTCTCCACTGAGCAGTGAGCTGGACGTGGGGCTCGATCCCAGGACCCTGGGATCATGAACTGAGCTGAAGGCAGCCGCTTGACTGACTGAGCCACCCAGGTACCCCTCTCTTTCTTCTTTCTTTCTTTCTTTCTTTCTTTCTTTCTTTCTTTCTTTCTTTCTTTCTTTCTTTCTTTCTTT
>NC_058416.1:42060444-42060754 GCF_002201575.2 Neomonachus schauinslandi
TTTCTTTCTTTCTTTCTTTCTTTCTTTCTTTCTTTCTTTCTTTCTTTTCTTTCTTTCTTTCTTTCTTTCTTTCTCTTCTTTCTTTCTTTCTTTCTTTCTTTCTTTCTTTCTTTCTTTCTTCCTTCTTTCTTTTTCTTTCTTTCTTTTTCTTTTTCTTTCTTCTTTCTTTCTTTCTTCTTTCTTTCTTTGTCTCTCTTTCTCTCTTTCTTTCTCTTTCTTTCTTTCTTTCTTTCTTTCTTTCTTTCTTTCTTTCTTTCTTTCTTCTTCCTTCCTTCCTTCCTTCCTTCCTTCCTTCCTTCCTTCCTTCCTT
>NC_058416.1:42060764-42062438 GCF_002201575.2 Neomonachus schauinslandi
CTTCCTTCCTTCCTTCCTTCCTTCCTTCCTTCCTTCCTTCCTTCCTTCCTTCTCTTTCTTTTCTATCCATTTTTCTTTCTTTATGTTTCTTTCTTGTATTGTAAAAAATACATGGTTTTGTATTTTTTCCCTTGATTAGAGAATGGTGATAAATTCAGTTTTTAACATTTTTGAGTTGAACATGCTTATGAAGTATCCACATAGGATCAATTAGGCTGTTATAATGTCTGGTACTCAAATTATATCAAACTGTATTCTTGGCATATATTCTTCGGATAATGACTCCTAAATGGTATTCAAAGTTGTGAATAATGGTGACATTATGTCAGGAGAAAGTATTAAGTGAAAAGACCAAAGAGTGAAACATGAGAAAATGCTACCTCTAATAATAGTTATATATATGTATGTGTGTGTGTGTGTGTGTATTATTAATACTCCAGGAAATAGAAAAATTCTCATTTAAATGTAATTTTTTGTACAAGATTTATAGTTACCTTTCCCAACTTTTCTGTTTTTTAATCACTTTATCTTTCCTCAGTTTCTCCTTGTTTATTTAATATTTGCTATTGTTTAGAATATTAAAGAATAATGTATGCTTGATGTTATCATTCTATAAGGAAATTCTGGGAGACAGAAACATAGGTAAAAAAATTAACTGAATTTGGAAATAATGAAGGAAAACAACTCTATGAACAAGAGAGATGAGGAGAAAAAATAAAAGAATAAAAAGGGAGACAAGATGGTTTTGATCAGTTAAGGGATTAGTTCCACTACTCTAGTGACATTGATGAGATTACAGTATCTTGTGTGTCCAGGCTGAAAAGTAGAATAAATAGGCAGCAATTATAGTGAGAAGGGAAAACTTCATATCACTTTGCAGAGAATTATAACTTGAGCCACAGTCTACAAGGTAAGACAAAATAAATGAAGAAAAGTGGACCTCAAAATAGATTCCCTATTGGTTTACCAGAATCAAAATTTTAATAAACTGTCCAGAAAATTCAGGAGGTAAATCACAAGGTGAATGTACCTCAGGATCTTTCATTAACGTACAAGAAAAATAATAACTATATATATGTGTATGTATCATATTTGTGTATCAAAATACATATATAATATCATATATATGTATATATACATGCATATATAATATATATATGTATGTATGGATGCATGCATGCTTATATCAAAAGTGTTGATACACTTGCAAAATGAGACTCTCTAGAGTTTCTTGTATTCTGTATTGGTTGTATACTACATGGAAAAATAGATGATGTATAATATTTTCTGTTAACTCTACCTCCTGGTCTAAGTTTATGAAAAAAGTGCTGGGCCAATACTTTAGATATTACCAGAAGCATCAAGCAATAGGAGATTAAATCTAACCCATGAGGCAATAATTTATTATCTGAATTATCTAGTAAAAATGTATTGTCTATTACAGGACTATGGTGCTACAGGAGGTAGTTTATTAGAAAGATGTAATTACAATGCATAGGCTTTATAGTGTTAAAAGTCATTAAAAATATTAGCAGGGACTTCTGATTTCAGCTCTAACATGTAAACAGGTGGTGGTCACTCACGGTCTTACTATAAGAAAAAGCTGGAAAAACTGAAATATCTACAGCTTTTCTTTTCTTTTCTTTTCTTTTCTTTTCTTTTCTTTTCTTTTCT
>NC_058416.1:42062448-42219277 GCF_002201575.2 Neomonachus schauinslandi
CTTTTCTTTTCTTTTCTTTTCTTTTCTTTTCTTTTCTTTTCTTTTCTTTTCTTTTCTTTTCTTTTTTTTTGGACCTGTCAGGAAACTGAAGACACAGAAAAAACCATCACCAAAAATTGGAAGGGAAGGGACATTCAGAGAGATAAAACTAAGATGTGCTTAGATAGAACAAAAGCTTCTAGAGACATAAACTGGTAGGAATACCTAATTGACATTTTGATAAACTGATAGAGGCCGACTGTGTGAAAAAATCCTGGGAGTGTAGTTTTAAGGAAACCCCATAATTTTTGTGAGATTTACCTCCAGGAGCCCCATCAGGCACTCAGATAAGAGAGGCTTAAATTCTATGGGAAAGAATTTTGGCAGTTTTATCACAGCTCATGGAAGGTAATCCCTCCTTACTTCAGGCCTTCCAGCTTTCATGTTTCACCAAGGGAGAAAAATTGTAGTCAAAAGGGGTTAGAACTTCAAAAGCTGTACACAGGAAAAATACTTCTGATGGTTAAAGGTTCTGGTGGAAAAAAAAGAAAAAGGAGACAACGTGTGTAAGAAGAGATGGGTAATATAAACAGAGATTGAAACTCAAAAAAAAAAAAAAACAAGAAAATGCTAGAAATAAAAAGCATTGTAACAAAAATAAAAGATATTTTTGATGGGCTCATTGGTAGAGTGAACACAGCTGAAAAGAAAATCAGTGAACTTGAAGATATGTCAATGGAAACTCCACAAATGAAGTGTAATAAGGAAAAAAAAAAAGAAAAAAGTGAGGGAAAAAACTCAGAATATCCAACACTGTGGGACATTTTCAAAATGTAACATTCATAACTGGAATATCAGAAGGATAAGGAACGTAATAGAACAGAAGAAATATTTGAAGTAGTAATTGCAGAGAATATTCCAAAATTAATGCTAGACACAAACCACAAATGCAGCAAGTCAGACAACACTAAAGCAGATAAATATCAAACTCTGCACCTAAGCATATCACATTAAACTGCAGAAAATCAAACAAAGAGAAATATTAAAAGAAACCAGACAAAGTTGGGGGAGGGGGAAACCTTACTTATAGAAAAGCAGGAATAGTAATTACACTGAGCTTCTCTTCACAAAGCAAGGAAGCAAAAAAGAGAGTGGAGTGAAATATTTAAAGTATCAAAAGAACAAAACCATCATCCCGGAATTCTGTATCCAGCAAAATTATACTTTAAAAGTTAAGGAGAAATAAACACTTTGTCAGACAGAAAATAAACCAAGGGAATTCTTTGCTGGCAGACCTGCCCTGAAAGTAGTGTTAATAGAAAGTTGTCAAGCAGAAGGAAATGAGGCTAGCTCAGAAACTTGGATCTACATAAGAAAGAGTGTCTCAGAAGGAATCAATAAAAGGAAGACAAAATCATTTATTTTTCTTACTCATTATTGATCTAAAAAGATAACTTTGTTTAGAGCATAATGGTAACAATGTACTAGGCCATTATATCACATAAAATAAAATGAATAACAGAAGTATAACAAGTGACATGAAAGAGGAATTGGAAATACTCTTTTTGATAAGGGAGCTGTACTAAACATGAGGCAAAATTGTATTAATTGGAAATGGACTAAAAACATTTTTTTAAATGATTTATTTATTTGAGAGAGAGCGTGGGGGCCAGGGGGGAGGGGTGGAGGGGGAGGGAGAGAGAGAAGTTCAAGCAGGCTCCCTTCTGAGCACAGAGCCCAATGCAGGGCTGGATCTTAGGACCCTGAGATCATGACCTGAGCCAAAATCAAGAGTTGGACATTTAACCTGCCAAGCCACCCATGTACCCTAGAAGTGGATTAAAATTTAAAAAAATATATATATAGTAAACAATAGAGCAATCACTAAAAATGAATAAAAGATGATATGCTACAGTAGGAGATAAAATGGACTATACAAATTGCTCAATTAAAACCATGCCACAGAGAAATAGGGAAAATAGAAACAAAGAAAAAATGGAAAATACAGATGATATCTTTGAATCTAAATATATCACTATTCATGTTAAATGTGAATAATATTCCCATTATTTATCTTATTTAATTGGCCACAAGGTAAATATTTGCTTTAAGTCAAAAGGCATACTGTTTTTCTGGAAAAAGTGAAAAAAAAATGTCTAGAAGTTCCAGCATGCAAAAGATCACTCTTAATAGTCTATATAGTAAAAAACAAAACAAAACAAAGCATTTTCTCTTCGCTAAAATGCAAAGGCCGTTTCAAAATTATATCTATATCAAAAATAATAATAAATGCACTAAAGCAGTTAGGTGAGGTCACATTTATCAAATTTGATGAATGCTTTACATTTATGACTGGTAAAGGATGCTCAACATAACATCCAATTCAGGAAGTGAACAGTACAAGGACTCTTGTGAATCAGTGTTCTCTTGTGTATCAGGCAAAGATTTATCATTAGAAGATATTTTACACTTTATTTCACTCAGGGATTAAAGTTCTAAATTATTGATGTTTTTGAAATTCATACACTTGAGAAACGCTCAAAATTAAATATGATCATACAATGAGGGGTAGCTTAACACATTTACACTCCAGTAAATGCCATGGGCACACAGTACTGCTAGGCTCCTTGCAGGAGAATCTTTTCACCTTTCAAACACAATCATTTCACTTCCCCCTGCTATTACTAAGCTCTAAGAAAATTTCCAAAATCTTGGAGGTTAAAAGACAGATTAGAAAATCCATGTATTTATAGCTATTCTACAGTGAATTAGGAAAGGAGGAAAATTTTATTTCTAAATAGCAAGTGGTATATTTGGATAAGAAAGCAGAAAGGGAAATTTTAAAGTAAATGAAGAAAAGGATGCTCAGGACATGAGAATGACTGAGGGTTTACATCAGCCAAAGTCTGTATCTCCTAAATTCTCAGCCTCTAACTCCTTCCTGCTTCTTATTAAACAACAGGAGTCCCTGCCAACTTTGAGGAGACCAAACTCTGACAGCAGTGACTGGCAAGTAAGGAGAAAGGAAGAAAATATGTTTTCCTGATTACAAGGTAGAACTTGATAATTTTTTATTTATTTATTTATTTATTTTTCAGAAAGCTTATAGTTGACTTCTTAGTATTATTAGTGTTTAGGCCTCTGGAAACTACTGAATCCTTACCAGAGCATAGTAGCATTTTCTGCCTTTGTGATTAAGTTGCATAAGGTTTCTGAGATCCAGTTTTCTCCTATATGGAACTGAGATAGTAGTAGCTCCTTCTTTATAGAATTCCCACGAGGATCAAGTGAGATAATTGATTTAAAGTGTTCATTACAGGGACTGCCATGTATTAAGTACTTAATATATTGGTTATTAATATTAACTTCAGTGCCTTATACTGCTTAGAATTGTTTGTATACCTTCCATCATTTAAAAGATGAAATTTTAGAATGTGCCCAAGTCATATGTTGCAGTGGTGTTATTCATTTAATGTAAGTATTTTTTAAAAGACCTTATTTTTTAGAGTAATTTTAGGTTTATAATAAAATTGAGAGGAAAATATAGAGATTTCCCACATTCCTCCTGCCCCACACATGCATAGCCTCCCCATTATCAACATTGCTCATCAAAATGGAACTTTTTTTTTCCCAGAATAAAGCCTCCATTGACACATTATAATTAGCCAAAGTCTATAGTTTACACTAGTAGAGTTCACTCTTGGTGTTATATACTCTTTGAGTTTGGACAAATACATAGTGACATATATTCATCATTACAAAATCATACATTTTTACTGCCCTAATAGTCTTATGTGCTTTATTATTCCTGTCCCATGTCCCTACCCCTGGCAACCACTGATCTTTTTATTGTCTCCATTTTTGCCTTTCTGAGAATGTCATATGATTGGAATGGTATAGTACATAGCCTTTTCAGATTGGCTTCTTTCATTTATTAATGTGCACTTGAGGTTCTTCCATGTCTTTTCATGGTTTGGTAGCTCACTTATTTTAAGTGCTGAATAATATTTCATTGTCTGGATCACCAGTAGTTTATTTATCCATTCACTTACTGAAAGACATCTTGGTTGTTGCCAATTTTTGAAAATTATGGATAAAGCTGCTAGAAACATGAGTTCAGGTTTTTGTGTGGATATAGGTTTTCATATCCTTTGGCTAAATACCAAGGAGTGCAATTGCTGGGTTGTATGTTTAGTTTTGTGAGTATGTTTAGTTTTGTAAGGTACTGAAAAACTGTTGTCCAAAGTGGCTGCACCATTTTGCATTCATAATAGTGTTGAGTTCTGAGAAGGAAGAACTAGTAATAATAACAATAATAATTCATATTGAAGAATATATACCATAATAATTTTTGAGGTAATCTTATATTTTGTATGTCACAATTTCCTCTTAATAACATGGAACATTTCAAAACTCTAGTCAGTTACCAAATCCCCATTTGACCACATAGTATGGGGAAGCACCTAAAATGCAGAATACAGTGATTGCATATGATTGTTTAGCAAATTATTGGTGCAATATCCCCTGGTAATCATAACTAATAACCAGGTTAATTGATGGTCACTGTCACTGTTTTCAGAACTGTGTATAACCTGTTCAGAGACCAGTGACAATTCTAGTATTAGAATCCCTTCTCAAAGAAATTTTCTTTTCTTGTGTTGACTAGATTGAAATAGAGAGCTATTTTAACAGTGTTTCAGGTCTAGGCAGCCATTTTAGGTGGGATCATACATTTTGTCAGTATCTTACAAAACTAAACATTCTTGACTTCATCAAGGGGGAGGCTGGGCTACATGGCACAGGAGGCCTACTTTTGTGAAGGCCACACAGCACTGTTTATGATTTGTCTTTCTTCATTCACGTATGTAGTAAGCCTTACCCACTGAATCTTATTTCCAGATACAGATGATAAAATCATAGAGTGTTGCACATTACATTATGTTATAATCTGGTCAAATATCAAGTAGTAGTCCTGGCTGTATTTTGCAGGATGAAGGGCAGAGGTGCACAGGATACCAGTCTGTGCATGTGTGGTAAAGCAAATGCTAAGGTCACTGCCTATAATTAAGTGTCCTGTTCTTCTTATTGGGCCATGGGATTAATTTATGATAACTTTCTGTGGTTGCTAACAGTTCTTTATTTGACTTACTACATCAGTGATATGTATTTGTTTCAAAACAAGCATCCTTGACTATATTAATGAGATAACAAAACTTCCTCCCTTCCTCTAGGAAATACAAATACTAACTCTGAAAATCTTTAATCAAGAGAAAATTTAGATTTGTAATTAAAAAATGTGAACTCAATTTCTACTTTTTTCCACTTATTAGCTAATGATAGTAGACAAGTCATTTGACTTTTTTTTAAAGGTTTTATTTATTTATTTGAGAGAGAGAGAATGAGACAGAGAGCACAAGAGGGAAGAGGGCAGAGGGAGAAGCAGACCCCCTGCTGAGCAGGGAGCCCGATGCGGGACTCGATCCCGGGACTCCAGGATCATGACCTGAGCCAAAGGCAGTTGCTTAACCAACTGAGCCACCCAGGCGCCCTGACAAGTCATTTGACTTCTATGAGTCTCAGTTTCATCTTCTGTAAAACAGAGATATGTGGAAAAATAGCAATATATGTGGACGTATTTTATAAACTGTAAAGAAATAACTTTTTAATCTGAATATTGATAAAGAATGATTTAAATGACTTAGTCTAGGGGCACCTGGATGGCTCAGTCAGTTAAGCATTGGACTTAGTTTTTGCTCAGGTCATGGTTTTAGGGTTATGATCAGTACAAAGTCTGCTTGGGTTTCTCTCCCTCTCCTGCCCCCTCTGCCTCTCTCTCTTTCTCTCTCTCTAAAATAAATAAATAAAATATTTGAAAAAACAAATGACTTAGTCTAAAGAAACATTCATTCAGGTCCTCTTTTTTTCTTTTTTTTTTTTAGTGTTTGATTGCTTTTCTACAGTGTTAATGTGTTGAAGGGAAATTTAACGTGCTCAAAACCATTGTGATTTATGAATGGTATTAAATGGGAACAATTATAGGTTATATTTGTGAGTGAATATATATTTCTTCAGTTTTTGGGTTTTTTTTACTATTTTAACAATAATAGCTTTTATTCTTCTTTTAGGTTTTTTTATCGTTATTCTTAGCTTTTTGAGGAACCAGTTTCTTATGCAGAATATCTACTTGGTTTTCTCAGTTTTTAGGATAATATTTTCATACTCAGTCATTTTATATGTTGCTATTTTTTTAAAAAAGTGCTATTCCAGATTGATATGTGGAGCCAGAATCAATTACAAAGACATTTATAGAAACGTCTTTTCACAGCTGGCTAACTGAGGCACAGAGAGGCTAAGTGGTGTGTGCAAGGTCACTCAGCTAGTTTTGGCGAATCTGTTCACACTCACTGACTAGGCTAGTGATCCATGTGTTTTTCATTAAGATCATTGCTTCAGATAATGACACAAAAATACAAAATGGTGTCAACTATGTGATAGATTGATTGTGCCTTAAAGGAAAGATCAATCTTAAAGAAAAGAACTTTCATGTTGTTCATCATTTGTAGTCCTGGACTTCCAGCACCTCTCCTGAAATGTGTCAACATATTCATTTGGGAGAGAAGGATCAGTAAGTTTTCTGACATCAAGCACAAAGAATATCTTTGGTACTTCTTAGCTTTCATTTTACTCTTGTCATCTACACTTAATAAGTCCTTTCAATGACTAGACACAAGAAAAAAAAAATTCTATAATCAAAGCACCATCACTTCATTTTGACTTTTCAAAACAAGGTAAGAGCTAGGTATATATTCGAAACCTATATATATGTATATTTCCATATGGTAGTAACTACTTATATTCAGCAGGATTTCTGTAAATTGAGTGTACCTACATTGGGAAAGTAAATACATATTTCTGGTCCTATTTTTATAACAGTTTCTACTTTCAGAAACCTTATTTCCATGTTCATGTACTCCATTCATTTTCTGTACTCTAATATTTTTTTATAATATAACCTCCTTATTAAGACTAAATTATATTAGGAAATGTGCCTACTTAAGCTTTATTTTCAATCATCACAAAATAAAATGCTTTCAACATAATCAGTATATTAAAAAAGACATCTCGAGTTAAACTGCTGACAGTTTAATCTCATCTGAGCAGAGGACTCCAATATCTACATAAGCAATCCTTGTCTCATACCTCAACCCTATTTTTTTATTCAAAAATTACCCAATAAATGGTGTGTATTGAGTATCATATTGTTTCACTAATTTCATTATGTCTATAATTTCCCACAATATTTACTTTTCATTTCAAATATACTTTTTTCAGCAATCATTATATTATCCCAGAGACTATGGTTTAAAATGTGGAAATATATTCTCTGTATTTTTTCCACTATAAACTGCACTATTTTTTTCTTCATTCTTTTAATCACTCATTCATCAGTTTGCTCATTTTTTCAACCATCAAGTATTTGAGTGCCTGCTGTATGCCAGAGTGAGCAGCATATACAAAGGCCATGTTACAAAGGTATGCATGGTACTTTAAAGAAGCTGAAATAAGGCAGGATTGACCAGAACTCAGAATAAGAGGAGGAAATCTGGTGAAGGAAGTTTGAGTACTAAGTCAGGGCCCAGCCCTCCAGGGAATTACAGGATATGTTAAGGATACTATCGAATACATTAATTATTTGGTCCTTATTCTAAAAGCAACACAAAACCCTTACAGTATTTTAGGCAAGGATGTATGTTGGATTTAACTTTGTAAAGAACTTTCTTACTCCCTCCTGAGAATGCATTGGTCAGAGAGAGTTTGTTGCACAATACATGCAAAGAGAAAATATGGGAGATAATTGCTTGTCATCAAATGCCGGCAATGGGAAAAGGTGGTGGTGGTATTGAATCCATATAGTAATGATTAATTACAGAGAAGATTCGAATAAAAGGATGTCCCATGAAGTACTTTATTATTTATTTGCTTTTAGATATTCATATTTTTTTCAAGTTTCCTTTTTTTTACCTTAGCACTGTGGCAACTCTATATGCATAAATCTTTGACAACCTCTCCGATTATTTTCTAGGGTAAACTCCAATAAGTGAAATTACTGGTAAAAGAGTATTGATATTTTAAATATATGCTGGCATATACTGACTACTTGTTTTCCAGAAAAGGTGTGGTGATGTGCATTGCCTTAAATTCAATAAGAAAAGTCACAGAATTGAATGTCCATTTTGTCAGGATTTAAGGTTAGAAAAATCATTATTTTAATACACATTATGAAATATTATAAAAGCTCTTATCTACTTAAATTATATAATTTTATGGTATTAACCAAATATTTTTTATTTGTGATATTTTTTTCTAGAGTCCCAGCTGTCTTTTGATTTTATGCATCTTGTTTTTAGTATACATTTTGTCAATTCCTAACACAAATTTCTTTTTTCAGTGAAGTCAAGCTGTAGTAACTACTCTTTATTGTGATACATCTGACACTCTTACCATTCTTTCTTTTTCTCTATAGCACTTATCAAAAATACAATATAATTCACATAATTATGTAAATATATAATATATATGTATTTTTTCACTGAGGGATTTTTATTTATACTGATTTTGCTACAAAGTGTTGCTGAGATAGAGCTAATTTTCCAGGGTGAGACTGAGGCAAGGAACACAGGGACCCAGGGAAAGGAGAGTCAGGAGCCTAGGTGTGGTACAGGGCCCCTCAAACAGTTAGTAAATAGGGCAATAAAAAGAGGGTGAGCTATGATCAGAAGGGCAGAGAAGGCTCCAAGGGGTGAGAGGCTGCAGGCCCTGGGGGATGAAAGAGCATAGCACTGGTCATGGACCCAGAACACCCTTCCCCAGTCCTCCCAGATCAATTTAGGGCATATGGAGCAGAGAGGATTTCAGCCAGAAGGCATCAATAAAAGAGAAGATAATATTTTATCTATCTCTTTCTATCTGTACCATAATGTAGGTTCCCCATAAGAGCAATGATCATTGTTTAGTTTATTTATTGATGCATTCCAGGCATTCAGAACAACACTTAATTATTAATCAATAAATATTTGTTGAATGAATGTTAAATTTTGTTTTATGCTTTTTCTGTGAGTTCTTTTGCTGTGTGTGCCAATAGAATATTTCTCTCCATCTGTGAATCTGACAGGTGTTCAACTATATTTTCATTATTGTGGGCATATATTATTCTTTCAATTCCATTAGAATAATATAATCTTGCTAATTTTTGCAAGTTTTGCTTTATTAGTCTAGATAACCTTCAAAAATGCTTTTTCCATATTAATACAAAAATCCCTAGAGATTTTGATTGGAGTTCATGGTATATTTCTTTTTTTTCATGGTATATTTCTGAATTTATTTTAGTTCTAAAGCCTTTAACATCAGAATTTTGCAGAGGATAGTAACACAGAGCATTTGAGTTAGACCTAATCACATATTTCACAATTTTACAAGAAAGTAAATGAATATATAAATACTTAGAGCATTAGAAATACAAAGATTAAAACTTAAAAACTAAAATTTGAAAATGTAGAGATACAATGAGAATTTGTCACAAGTAGAATCCTAGAAAGAAAAAGACCAGGGAAATACTGTTGTCCGTGGCAGCACTTGGATTGGGTATAGATCAATGGAAGTTAAGAACTTTTTTACTGTAGTGGACAGTTTTCTCGGGACCAAAACAGAGCTATTTCCTAGCCTCTTCTAACAAAGAGTTTTACCAATACCCTAATAAATTAGAATACAATGCCAGAGCCATATCATTATTTTAGGTATGGTTTGTTTATAAATAGTCAACTTAGGTATAGAAATGAAGCTATATAAGTATGAAAAAAGTCTTTAAGCATATAAGTAGCAACTAGACATGTTTTTGCTACATTTTTTTTCCTTAAAATCTTTCAGTGGCTTCTCATTGTTCTTAAGATAAAATAGAAACCTATTAGCATGGAGGGTGGAAGAGCAAGATGTCAGAGGAATAGGAGACCTAAATTTCATCTGGTCCCAGGAATTCAGCTAGATAGGAAACAAACCATTCTGAACACCTACAAACTCAACAGGAGATTGAAGAAAAGAATAGCAGCAACTCTGAACAGAAAAGCAACCACTTTCTGGAAGGTGGGACATGCAGAGAAGTGAATCCGAGGTGATATTTGGGAGGATAGACGGCGGGGGAGGGAGCCTCCATCAGCCGCTACTGGCAAGTGATAGAGCAGCGGAGCACAAAATCACAACTTTTAGAAGTCGGCTCCACTGAGGGGCATCGCTCCAGTGGCTAAGCTGGGGGTGGAACCCTCAATGGGACAGTGTGACCTCAGGACCCTCGGGGACACAGAAAGACTGGGGGTACCTGAGTGCGCAGAGCTCCCAGAGATCGGAGCGGAGAAGCTGGCAGCAGAGACAGAGCCAAGGAGTAGGCTCTCAGCTTGGGGTTGCCATAAACCATGATCCGTGGCACAGTCAGGCCACTGCTCCTCCAGCAGGGACCCAACAAGTGGCAGATCCAGGGAGACTCCCCTTCCTCCCCCAGGAGGAGTGGCACGGGAGCACACCACAGGGATCTGCTGGGTTTGGAGACTCCACACCAAGTCGGGTGCCAGGGATAGAAATGCTTGGTCACAGGCTGGGTGAGCTCAGAGTGCACCCAGAGACCAGGTAGTCAGGAGTGATTGACTCACTGAGGAGTGGTGCCCCAAGTTCTTGGCTCCTCCGGAGTGGAGATTGGGAGGCCGCCATTTTCACTCTTGTCCTCCAAAGCTATACAGAAAGCTTGCAGGGAACAAAAGCTCCTGAGAGCAAACCCGAGCAGATTACTTAGCCCGGCCCTGGCAAGGGCAGGGCAATACCGCCTCTGGCAGATACATTTCAGAACCACAGCAACAGGCCCCTCCCCCAGAAGATCAGCAAGAACAGCCAGCCAAGACCAAGTTTACTGATCAATGAGAACGGCAGAACTCCAGCACTAGGGGAATACAACACATAGAATTCATGGCTTTTTTCCTCCTGATTCTTCAGTCTTTCAAAGTTAATTTTTTTAATTTTCTTTTTTTCTTTTTCTTTTCTTTTTTTGAATTTTTCTTTTTCCCTTTTTCAACCAACATCTTATCAATCCCTTTTAAAATTTTTTTTTTATTTTCCATTTTTAGAGTCATATTCTATCCCTTCATAGTAGTTAACCTTTTTGGTATATATATAAGTTGTTCTCTCTCTAAAATATTTGGATACAGTTTCTTCTAACAGAACAAAATATACCCTAAATCTCTAGTGTATGGATTTGTTCTGGACTCGTACCTGATCCCCCTCACCCTTTGTTTTTCATTCCTCTTCTTTATTTTTTCAACCAACTTCTTATCAATGCCATTTATAAACACTTTTATAATTTTCATCTTTACATTCATATTCCATTCCTTCATCATATTTACCCTTATTTTTGTACATATATAAGTTTTTCTTTCTTTAAAACTTTGGGAGGCAGTTTCTTCTAACAGACCAAAATACACCCAAAATCTAGTGTGTGGCACTGATCTATGCACCAGCCTGATCATATTTGATCATATTTTGGTTTTTTTATCTTTTTCTTTTTCTTTCTTTTTTTTTTCTTTTTTCTTTCTTTCCCTTTCTTTTCCCCCAGTTTCAGACCTCTTCTGATTTGCTTAGTGTATATTTTTCAGGGGTCATTGTTACCCTGTTAGCATTTTGTTCTCTCATTCATCTATTCTCCTCTGGACGAAATGACAATGTGGAAAAAATCACCATAAAAAAAAGAACAAGAGGCAGTACCGACTGCCAGGACTGCCAAGGACCTAATCAATACGACATTAGTAAGATGTCAGAACTAGAGTTCAGAATGATGATTTTAAAGATACTAGCAGGGCTTGAAAAAAGCGTGGAAGTTATTAGAGAAACCCTTTTTGGAAATAAAAGAACTAAAATCTAACCAAGTCAAAATCAAAAAGGCTATTAATGAGGTGCAATCAAAAATAGAGGCTCTAAATGCTAGGATAAATGAGGCAGAAGAGAATTAGTGATATAGAAGACCAAATGATGGAGAATAAACAAGCTGAGAAACAGAGAGATAAACAACTACTGGATCACAAGGGCAGAATTCAAAAGATAAGTGATACCATAAGACAAAACAACATTAGAATAATTGGGATCCGAGAAGAAGAAGAAAGAGAGAGAGGGGCAGAAGGTATATTGGAGAAAATTAGAGCACAGAACTTCCCTAATTTGGGGAAGGAAACAGGCATCAAAATTCAGAAGGCACAGAGAACACCTCTCAAAATCAATAAAAATAGGTCAACACCCCGACATCTAATAGTAAAACTTATGAGTCTCAGAGACAAAGAGAAAATCCTGAAAGCAGCTCAGGAGAAGAGATCTGTAACCTATAATGGTAGAAACATTAGATTGGCAACACACCTATCCACAGAGATGTGGCAGGGCAGAAAGGACTGGCATGATATATATTTTCTCTAAACGAGAAAAATATGCAGCCAAGAATACTATATCCAGCTAGGCTGTCATTGAAAATAGAAGGAGGCTTCCAGGAAAAACAAAAACTAAAGGAATTTGCAAACACGAAACCAGCCCTACAAGAAATATTGAAAGGGGTCCTCTAAGTAGAGAGCCTAAAAGTAACATAGACCAGAAAGGAGCACAGACAATATACAGTAACAGTCACCTTACAGGCAATACAATGGCACTAAATTCCTATCTTTCAATAGTTACCCTGAATGTAAATGGGCTAAGTGCCGCAATCAAAAGACACAAGCTATCGGATTGGATAAAAAAACAAGACCCATCAATATGCTGTCTGCAAGAGACTCATTTTAGACCCAAAGACAGCCCCAGATTGAAAGTGAGGGGGTAAAAGACTATTTACAATGCTAATGGAAACCAAAAGGAAGCTGGGGTAATAACCCTTATATCAGACAAGTTAGGCTTTAAATCAAAGACTGTAATGAGAGATGAGGAAGGACACTATATCCTACTTAAAGGGTCTATCCGACAAGAAGATCTAATAATTATAAATATGTTTGCCCCTAACATGGGAGCAGCCAATTATATAAGCCAATTAATAACAAAAGCAAAGAAATACATTGACAACAATACAGTAATAGTAGGGGACTTTAACACTCCCCTCACTGAAATGGACAGATCATCTAAGCAAAAGATCTACAAGGAAACAAAGACTTCAAATGACACACTGGACCAAATGGACTTCACAGATATATTCAGAACATTCTATCCTAAAGCAACAGAATACACATATTCTCTAGTGCCCATGGAAGATTTCCCATAATAGATCACATCCTACATCACTAATCAGGTCTCAACTGGTACCATAAGATTCGGATCATTCCCTGCATATTTTTAGACCACAATGCTTTGAAACTAGAACTCAATCACAAGAGGAAAGTTGGGAAGAACTCAAATACATGGAGGCTAAAGAGCATCCTTACTAAAGAATGAATGGGTCAACCAGGAAATTAAAGAAGAAGTAAAAAAAAAAATCATGGAAACAAATGAAAATGAAAACACAACTCAAAATCTTTGGGATGCAGCAAGGGTGGTCCTAAGAGGAAAGTATATAGCAATACAAGCCTTGCTCAAGAAACAAGAAAGGTCTCCAATACACAACCTAACCCTACACCTAAAGGAGCTAGAGGAAACACAGCAAATAAAGCCTAAACCAAGCAGGAGAAGAGAAATAATAAAGATCAGAGCAGAAATCAATGAAATGGAAACCAAAAGAACAGTAGAACAGATCAACAAAACTAGCAGCTGCTTCTATGAAAGAATTAATAAGATTGATGAAGCCCTGTCCAGACTTACCAAAAAGAAAAGAGAAATGACCCAAATAAATAAATTAATGAATGAAAGAGGAGAGATCACAACCAACACCAAAGAAATACAAATAATTGTAAGAATATATTATGAGCAACTCTATGCCAGCAAATTAGATAATCTGGAAGAAATGGAGGCATTCCTAGAGATGTACAAACTATCAAAACTGAACCAGGAAGAAATAGAAAACCTGAACAGACCTATAACCACTAAGGAAATTGAAGCAGTCATCAAAAATCTCCCAACAAAAAAAGCCCAGGACCAGATGGCTTTCCAGGGGAATTCTACCAAACATTTAAAGAAGAATTAATACCTATTCTTCTGAAATTGTTCCAAAAATAGAAATGGAAGGAAAACGTCCAAACTCGTTTTATGAGGCCAACATTACCTTATCCACAAACCAGACAAAGACCCCATCAAAAAGGAGAATTACAGACGAATATCCTTGATGAATATGGGTGCAAAAATTCTCACCAAAATACTAGCCAATAGGGTCGAACAGTACATTAAAAGGATTATTCACCACGACCAAGTGGCATTTATCCCTGGGCTGCAAGTTTGGTTCAACATGCGCAAATCAATCAATGTGATACAATACATTAACAAAAGAAAGAACAAGAACCATATGATCCTCTCAATACATGCAGAAAAGCATTTGACAGAGTACAGCATCCTTTCTTGATCAAAACTCTTCAGAGTATAGGCATAGAGAGTACATACCTCAATATCATAAAAGCCATCTATGAAAAACCCACAGCGAATATCATTCTCAATGGGAAAAAACTGAGAGCTTTCCCCCTAAGGTCAGGAACATGGCAGGGATGTCCACTATCACCACTGTTATTCAACCTAGTATTAGAAGTCCTGGCCAAAGCAATCAGACAACAAAAAGAAATCAAAGGCATCCAAATTGGCAAAGAAGATGTCAAACTCTCACTCTTTGCAGACTATATGATACTTTATGTGGAAAACCCTAAAGACTCCCCCCCAAAACTGCTAGAACTCATACAGGAATTCAGTAAAGTGGCAGGATATAAAATCAATGCACAGAAATCAGTGGCATTCCTATACACCAACAACAAGACAGAAGAAAGAGAAATTAAGGAGTTGATCCCATTTACAATTGCACCCAAAACCATAAGATACCTAGGAATAAATCTAACCAAGAGGCAAAGAATCCATACTCAGAAAATTATAAAATACTCATGAAAGAAATTGAGGAAGACAGAAAGAAATGGAAAAACATTCCATACTCATGGATTGGAAGAACAAATATTGTGAAGATGTCAATGCTACCTGGAGCAATCTACACATTCAATGCAATCCCTATCAAAATACCATCCACTTTTTTCAAAGAAATGGAACAAATAATCCTAAAATTTGTATGGAACCAGAAAAGACCCCGCATAGCCAGAGGAATGTTGAAAAAGAAAAGCAAAGCTGGCGGCATCACAATTCCGGACTTCCAGCTCTATTACAAAGCTGTCATCATCAAGACAGTATGGTCCTGGCACAAAAACAGACACATAGATCAGTGGAATAGAATAGAGAGCCCAGAAATGGACCCTCAACTCTATGGTCAACTAATCGTTGACAAAGCAGGAAAGAATGTCCAATGGAACAAAGACAGTCTCTTCAACAAATGGTGTTGGGAAAATTGGACAGCCACATGCTGGAGAATGAAACTGGACCATTTCCTTACACCACACACAAAGATAGACTCCAAATGGTTGAAAGACCTCAATGTGAGACAGGAGTCCATCAAAATCCTAAAGGAGAACACAGGCAGCAACCTCTTTGACCTCAGCTGAAGCAACTTCTTCCTAGAAACATCGCCAAAGGCAAGGGAAGCAAGGGCAAAAATGAACTATTGGGACTTCATCAAGATAAAAAGCTTTTGCACACCAAAAGAAACAGTCAACAAAACCAAAAGACAACCGACAGAATGGGAGAAGATACTTGCAAATGACATATCAGATAAAGGGCTAGTATCCAAAATCTATAAAGTACTTATCAAACTCGGGGTGACTGGGTGGCTCAGTCAGTTAAGCGGCTGCCATCAGCTCAGGTCATGATCCTGGGGTCCTGGGATCGAGCCCCACGTCCGGCTCCTTGCTCAGTAGGGAGCCTGCTTCTCCCTCTCCCTCTGCCTGCTGCTCTGCCTACTTGTGCTCTCTATCTCTCTGTCAAATAAATAAATAAAAATCTTTAAAAAAAAAAGATTATTAAAAAAAAAAAAGAACTTATCAAACTCAACACCCAAAGAACAAATGATCCAATCATGAAATGGGCAGAAGACATGAACAGACATTTTTCCAAAGAAGACATCCAAATGGCCAACAGACACATGAAAAAGTGCTCAACATCGCTCAGCATCAAGGAAATCGAAATCAAAACCTCAATGAGATACTTCCTCACACCAGTCAGAATGGCTAAAATTAAGAGGTCAGGAAATGACATATGTTGGCAGGGATGCGGAAAAAGGGGAACCGTCCTACACTGTTGATGGGAATGTCAGCTGGTACAGCCACTTGGAAAACAGTATGGAAGTTCCTCAAAGAGTTGAAAATAGACCTACCATAGGACCCAGGAACTGCACTGCTGGGTATTTACCCCAAAGATACAAATGTAGGGATCCGAAGTGGTATGAGCACCCCGATGTTTATAGCAGCAATGTCCACAATAGCCAAACTATGGAAAGAGGCAAGATGTCCATCAACAGATGAATGGATACAATGGAATGTTATGCAGCCATCAAAAAAACCGAAATGTTGCCATTTGTCATGAAGTGGATGGAACTGGAGGGTATTATGCTGAGCAAAATAAGTCAATCAGAGAAAGACATGTATCATATGATCTCACTGATATGAGGGATTCTTAATCTCAGGAAACAAACTGAGGTTTGCTGGAGTGGTTGGTGGTGGGAGGGTTGGGGTGGCTTGGTGATAGACATTGGGGATGGTATGTGCTATGGTGAGTGCTGTGAATTGTGCAAGACTGTTGAATCACAGACCTGTACCTCTGAAACAAATAATATATAATATGTTTAAAAAAAGAAGAAAATAGTAGGAAGGGTAAAATGAAGGGGGGGAAATTGGAGGGGGAGACCAACCATGAGAGACTATGGACTCTGAGAAACAAACTGAGGGTTCTAGAGGGGAGGGGGGTAGGGGGGTGGGTTAGCCTGGTGATGGGGATTAAAGAGGGCACATATTGAATGGAGTACTGGGTGTTATACACAAACAATGAATCATGGAACACTACATCAAAAACTAATGATGTAATGTATTGTGATTAACATAACATTAAAAAAAAAGAAACCTATTAGCATGGATTTCTGAGGTCAGTATATTCTAAGTTCTGCTCTTCATTTCAACCTTCTTTGATACTACTGTCTCCTTTGATCACCACTCTCCAGACAGACTGCACTCATTTATTGTCCCTTGCATATCCCAAGCCCTTTCAAATCCTAGGGCCTTATACTTTTCTTCCCTCCCCTAGCATATATCTCAGTGTTTCCCATCCATCAATGCAATCTCAAAAATCACCTCTTCAGAGAGCCTTCCTTGGCTATCATATCAAAAGTAGTCCAATCCCCAACTCTCTAGTTACAAATTCTCCATAATTTTGCCCTTGGTATTTCTTTCATCTCACTGAATGTAATCTGACATTCTATATCCACTTATGGGAAGAGAATTCATGAAGTTTTAGTATATCTTTGGACAAACCAAATGCTCTAGTAGCTTAACAGTTATTGATGATTTAACCAGTAGTAGTTTTCATAGATGCTTTTATCTTTTTATTCCAACTGGAACATGTGACCATTAATGTGACTCATCTGTCAATTCCATCTTCCCTTGTTTCTGAGTACCTTTGTTTCTCTTTTTTATGGTATGTAGTTTATCTCTTACTCAAATTCACCAAAATAGGGAATCAGAATTGTGGGACAATGCTCTCACGTAACACTTTTCTTCGATTGCTTACTGGAGTCCATGGTTGAGTGCTTTTGGGTGCAATTTCCTTTCTTTTGATGCAAATGACCATGACCAAGTTAGAGAGCAATGTATAAAACCTTTCCAAGACTGCCTCCCAGCTAAGAGGAATAAAAGATAGCTAAGAGCTTCTTTTAGGAGAGAAAAGTGGTTAGGCAACCAAATAGAGCCTAAGAAAGCCATCCCCATCGTTGGAGACTAGATAACTTATATTCAGTTCTTAACGATGACCGGTAAATTTATAATCCAGTTTAAATAAGCTACCCTTGCAATATCCATAAGAAAGCCTCAGTCTTTACTAAGGTGAAGGAATAAGGAAGTGGATAGAGAATTTTCTATCATTATAGTCATTGCATTTTTCAGATGACTGTAACATAAGACTTGTGGCAAACTCCATATTGTCTAGCTGGATGTATGTTTCCTAAACTTTGTCAAAAATAAGTTTTTTAAAAAAGAAGAAAACAACAGCTTATTCCTGTTGAAGTTCTTCTTTCACAAGGAAGAGGCTCCATTGTGCATTAAGTTACATTTTTCTCCATTGCAGGTGTTAAATTCTGCAGAACATCTTTATAAACCACAGGGAAGCTATGAGCATTTTGAACAAATACTTTTTTCTTTTGTCTTGTTGAAGACTAAGAGTGATTTACCCAAGTGGTAATTCAATTGTTAAAGTAGAAGGTGCTAGAATGAAAACAGACCCCCACAAATCTCTGTTGGTTTTAAGTATACAAGTGAAGTACTATCAAGTCACCACTAGAAAAAATAATAATAACCTCAGACTGTTCTAGTGTAGATGTGCAGCTATATTTGTTAACACTGGATATTCAAGAGGGGGAGAAATGTAAATGCTTTTCCTTATTCAAGATATTTGTGGAAGAAGAGGAAATTGAGGACATGTTTGGGGCCTTGGAGATTGCCATGGATTTCCATTTTATATTACAAAATATCCATCAATCAAAGGGTTAAAGTGCCTCAGATATATATAGATATATATGGACAAAATTACTGTGGAAAGTGATACTAAAGGTGGGATAGACAGTGAGAAGCCTTTCCCCTATGAGTCTTTCTTAACTTGTACCTAAAGGAAGATTACAAATTCTCTTGTGAAATTTTAAGTTTGGGAAATAGTGAACATACAACACCAAGACTGGTGCCTGACAATACATGAAAGCTATTAGACACGAGGATGTATATGATTCAAAAGATTTATTCACTTAATTTGGCTTGATTTCTATCATCTGTAGCTATGCACTCAGCTAAGATTCAGGCATTTCCAGCAATATTGGTCATATTTATCCTTAATGTAAACAGTTACTTTTTGGATTTATTTGTTTTAAATTATCCTCCTGTAACTCTGCACTTTCAATAAAAAGCAGTCTTTGGCTCTCTAGACTTTGTTGGGTTTTTGACAAATACTTTACTCATATACACATACAACACACACATATAAAGGCCTCACTACAGTTAATACTTGTAAATGATTACATTTATAGATTCATATCCATTTATTAAAATGTTCTCTAAATGGTCAAACTGTTTACAGTCATTAGTTTAGAAAGAATATTGAACCAAAACTGGGTTCCCAATACATGCACAAAAACATACAACTTAACTTTCATCAAATGTCTTATGTTTTTTTTTTTTTTAAAGATTTTATTTATTTATTTGACAGAGAGAGCACAAGTAGGCAGAGTGGTAGACAGACGGAGAAGGAGAAGCAGACTCCCCGCTGAGCAGGGAGCCCGATGCAGGGCTTGATCCCAGGACTCCGGGATCATGACCTGAGCCGAAGGCAGATGCTTAACGACTGAGCCACCCAGGCGCCCCCAAATGTCTTATGTTTGTTCACATTTGAACTGAAGGTGTTATTTTAAATGTGGCTATATAAGAAGGGATTAATGATTTGGAGACAGTATGTACACAGCAGTTATTGGTTTTCCAACTGTAGAGTCTATTTAGAAGTATTTATTTTGGAAGACCACTTGCATTTGTTCATTAAGATCTATTGACTTTCTTTTGAAATCATTGTTTTACTATTGTGAAATCTGTACATACAGATAAGAATTTTTTTTTAAAAGTATGGCTCAGTGATTTTTCAAAAAGTGAATATCTATGTGACCACAACTCAAAGCAATAATAGAACATTATCAATTCCCTCGATGCAAACCTCATTCCACACCTTAGTCACTATTTGTTCCTTCCCACAAAGGTAACAACTCTTCTTCCTTGAATATTTTTATAAATTTATCCCCTAAATATGCATTCTTGAAATAATGTTTCACTTTTTAAAAATATATATGGTTGGAACCATAATACATATTCTTTTATATCTGACTTCTTTCAATCAACATTTTTTAATGAATTTTACCATCGTGTATATCAATAGGTTGTCCAATTGTTGATCTGTTTTTTCTATCTTCTTTTCTTAAGTCAGTCTAGGTAAGGGATTATAAATTTTCGAAGAACCAACTTTTGATTTAATTGATTTTGTCTATTACTTTCTGTTTTCATTCATTGATTTCCCATCTAATCATTATTATATCCTTTCTTCTGCTTGCCTTGGGTTTATTTTGCTCTTTAATTTTTAGATTCCTAAGGTGAAAGTTTAGATTATTTATCTCAGATCTTGTTTTCTAATATATGCATTAAAAACTATAAAATTACATCTAAGCACAATTTTTGTTACATTATACATTTTAGTATTTTAATTATAATTTAAGATATTTTATAATCCCTATTAAAATTTTTTCTTTCAGCTGTGGTTTATTTTTAATTTTTTATTATTATGTTCAATTAGCCAGCATGTAGTACATCATTATTTTTTGATGTGGTGTTCAAAGATTCATTAGTTATGTTTAACACCCAGTGCTCATCACCACATGTGCCCTCCTTAATACCCATCACCCAGTTACCCCATCTCCCCAGCCCCCTCCCTTCTGTAACCCTCAGTTTGGTTCCCAGAGTCCAGAGTCTCTCATGATTTGTCTCCCTCTTGGATTTCTTCCTATTCAGTTTTCCCTCCCTTCCCCTGTGATCCTCCACACTATTCCTTATGTTCCACATATGAGTGAAACCATATGATAATTGTCTTTCTCTACTTGATGTATTTCACTTAGCATAATCCCCTCCAGTTCTATCCATGTCAGTGCAAATAGTGGACATTCATTCTTTCTGTTGGCTGAGTAATATTCCATTGTATATATGGACCACATCTTCTTTATCCATTCATCTGTTGAAGGGCATCTTGGCTCTTTCCACAGTTTGGCCATTGTGGACATTGCTGCTATGAACATTGGAGTGCATGTGCCCCTTCTTTTCACTGCATCTGTAACTTTGGGGTAAATACCTAGTAGTGTAATTGCTGGGTCGTAGGGTAGCTCTAGACAGCATGGTATTGGCACAAAAACAGACACATTGATCAGTGGAACAGAATAGAGACCCCCAGAAATCGACCCTCAACTCTATGGTCAACTAATCTTCAACAAAGCAGGAAAGAATATCCAATGGAAAAAAGACAATCTCTCCAATAAACAGTGCTGGGAAAATTCGACAGCCACATGCAGAAGTATGAAACTGGACCATTCTCTTATACCATACACAAAGATAAACTCAAAATGGATGAAAGGCCTAAATGTGAGACAGGAATCCATCAAAATCCTAGAGGAGAGCATAGGCAGTTACCTCTTCGACATTGGCCACAGTAACTTCTTTCAAGACACATCTCCAAAGGCAAGTGAAACAAAAGCAAAAATGAACTTTTGGGACTTCATGAAGATAAAAAGCTTCTGCACAGCAAAGGAAACAGTCGACAAAACTAACAGGCAGCCCACACAATGGTAGAAGATATTTGCAAATGACATTATAGATAAAGGGATGATATCCAAGATCTATAAAGAACTTCTCAAACTCAACACTCAAATAACTAATAACCCAGTCAAAAAATGGGCAGAAGACATGAACAGACACTTTTCCAAAAAAGACATACAAATGGCTAACAGACATGAAAAAATGTTCAACATCACTAGCCATCAGGGAAATACAAATCAAAACCACAATGAGATACCACCTTACAGCAGTTAGAATGGCAAAAATTTAACAAGACAGGAAACAAGTGTTGGCAAGGATGTGGAGAAATGGGAACCCTCTTAACACTGTTGGTGGGAATGCAAGCTGGTACAGCCATTCTGGAAAACAGTATGGAGGTTCCTAAAGTTGTTAAAAATTCAGCTCTGGTTTATTTAAATTTGTCTTGTTTAATTTCAAAATATTTATTTTTTTGGATTCTTACTTTTATTGTTTTCTAATTTAATACCCTTGTGGTCAGAGCATGTGTTTTGTAAGAATTTAATTATTTGATGTTTAGTGCTACTAATTTTATGATCCAGCATCTGGTCTGTTTTGGGGAAGATTCCATGTGTACTTGAAAATAATTTGTTTCTATAATTATTGGGTAAAATATTCTAAAAAGTACAATTATCAATAGAAAGTTGTTTGATAGTTATTCAGATACTCAACATTTTTTCCTGATGTTTTTATTCACTTGTTTATCAATTGCTGGAAGAGAAATATTAAAATCTATTTTTATTGTGGGTTTGCCTATTCTCTTTAGTTCAGTCAGTTTTTTCTTTTTAAGATTTTTATTTATTTATTTAACAGAGATAAAGAGAGAGCACAAGTAGGCAGAGCGGCAGACAGAGGGAGAGGGAGAAGCAGGCTTCCCGCTGAGCAGGGAGCCCAATGCGGGGCTTGATCCCAGGACCCTGGGATCATGACCTGTGCTGAAGGCAGCCACGTAACTGACTGAGACACCCAGGCGCTCCTAGTTCAGTCAATTTTTAATTCATGTATTTAAATACTGTTTAAGGTGCTCATACATATAGTATTATTATATATTTTTTTAATATTTACAATTATAAAATATTTCCCTTTATCTCTTCAAAATTCTTTGTGGTGAAATCTACTGTTTCTGATATTAAGGTAGCCACTCTGTTTTATATTTAGTTTTTGCAGCTATATCCTTTTTTATACACTTATTTTCACACTGTTATTTAAGGTTTATTTCTCATAAAGAGCATAAATATGGGCTTACTTTTCCATACAACTGGGATTATCTAGCTTTTAGATGGAGTTTTCATTCAATTTATTTTTATTATATTTATTGATATGTTTGGGTTAAAAGTTGCCATTTAGTATTAACTATTTTGTTCCTCTACATATTTTTTCCTAATTTCATTTCTGTTAAACTTATAGTGTTAGTAATCCATTTTATCCCTGCCTTTCCCTTTTTGGTTATTCCTCTTTTTGTTCATTTTTAGTGGTTCTCTAGGGATTAAAATGTTAATCTTATGTTATATAATTCTACATGCAAATAATATATTGTTGTGAACAGTGTAATTATCTTACAATAGTATTTTACATTTCCTCCTCTCATATCCTGTTCTCTTGTTATCCTGCATTTTACTATATGCTATATTGTCTTTATTTTTACTTTGAACAATGAATATTTTTATCCTTAATAACCATCAATATTGCCTTATATTTACCTTGATGTTTACACATTTTACATGTATTTCTTAATTTTTGAAAGAAAATTTTTTGCTTTCTGTATCTGTATCTGCATTCAGTCTGAAGAACAACTTTTAACATTTCTCTTAATATGGATCTCCTGATCAGAAAGTTCCCCAATATTTTTTAATATTTTTGTTTTTCTTTTTTTGCCTTATTGTTGTAGTTTAATTGAAATCCTTCTTTTCACCTCTTTTTTATATTTTTATTGTATGAATTTTCAAACATACATAATTTCTCTAATTCATATTCAAATTTACTAATTCTTATTCATTAATTTTCTCTTCTTCTGTGTTTAATCTGTTCTTAAATCTATCAGTTTGGGTCTTCATTTAGTTATAATTTTTTTTACTTCCTTAACTTAAAATCTTTTCCCTTAAATATTATTCCAGGCTCTTTCCAAAGAATTTTTTTTCATTAGGTTTTTATAAAGGACTCAAATTAATATATTGCTATCAAAAAATTAACTATTTTTAACTATTATTTAATGGATACTGAGTGGCCATTATATCTTTTTTAAGCAAATCAACAATTCATAAGGGAGTAAAAAGAATTGTTCCAAACTTAAAGAGTGGTATTTGCAAAGCTCATAACACAAAGAGAAATCTAAGTATCAACAAAAGGGGGGCAAAGTACAGTGATTTTATAGCATCCACCATTAAGCAAATTATAAAATATTAAAGGGAGATTATGTAAAACAACCAAGATTAATTGCTGCTAATTGACAAAAGTCACAAAACCAAGTGTTGGTTTCATTTGTGATACTGATGTCATTTACAAGGTTAATTACTGTGTCACCGCACAGTCCCCAGTTGTTTTTCATATTGTGGCAGAGAACGCGTGAACAGATGGGCCAGAATAACATCTGGTTTAGGTGAGCAGTAAGAGTACAGCTGACATCCTTGAATGATTTCCTTCAGTTGCACTGTCTCAGGAAAAGAAAGTAATAAGAGAGAAACACAGGTGCCAAAAATAAACAACTTGATATTTACTTATTAGCATACTGGCCCTTGCCAAATTCTAGAGTGAATGTCATAATTAGCATCTAATAGGGCTATAGTAATGTTCTTATCAATGTAATCTTTTAAAGAATACTTACATTTAATTTAGTCAATTTGTCATTAATATCTTACTTTCCAACCTTGCTTTTGCATACCAATCAAAATAATACCTTCTAGTTTATGGAAAATCACAGTATTTCAAACTTGTAATATTTTTCTTGATCCTCAGGATAAACTTATAAATTAGATATTACAACATGATATCCAAATTAATAACCAAAACCCAGAGATACTATATCCTAGGTTAAAAAGTTAAATGACAGAACAAGATACAAAACCAGAATTATTGGCTTTAACCTATTGCATTCACATTTAGAACTCCATTATGTCAGTAACAGAAAGAAGAAAGCCTTTGATAATAATAATGACTATTAAAAACTTCGAAGCTACAATTTGCAAATTTCATCTCTATGTTTTAAGTAATACTATAATCATTTTGCTATTCAGAATGGTATAGGTCTAAGGAATTTAGTTCCAAGTATTCTAGTATAAAATTATATCAGGTTTTTAAATTTTTATTATCATTTTAAAATTTTTATTGTTACATTAATCACCATATATTACATCATTAGTTTTTGATGTGGTGTTCCATGATTCATTGCTTGCGTGTAACACCCAGTGCTCTATGCAGAACATGCCCTCTTTAATACCCATGACGAGGCTAACCCATCCTCCCAACCCCCTATATCAGTTTTTTTTTAAAGATTTTATTTATTTATTTGACAGAGAGATAGACAGATTGAGAATAAGCAAGGGGAGCAACAGGCAGAGGGAGAGGGAGAAGCAGGCTCCCCGCTGAGCACAGAGTCCAAGGTGGGGCTTGATCCCAGCACCCTGAGATCATGGCCTGAGTTGAAGGCAGATACTTAACTGACTGAGTCACCCGGGTGCTCCAAAATTATTTCAGTTTTATTTTATCTATTAAACATATTATTCTTTCAATGGCCTGAGATGTGCAAGAATGCCATTCCTGGTTTATAAAATCACTCAGAATTCAAGGTGAAAATACATATCTAAAGAGCACAATACAACCTCCTTAGAAAAGAGATAATTATCAGGAATATGAGATTGTGTCTATTTTTAAAAATGTATTTGAATGTATTCTGTAGTTTGTTTATGTGTACATTTGTTCGTTCTGAAGCCCTCCCCCGTTCTGGTTGTCTTTATTACAAAGAGCACAGACTACACATTGACATTAGAGAGATGGTTCAAGGGGGAGCTCTCTTGGCCTTTCTTTCTTTCTTTTTTTTTTTTTTTAAGATTTTATTTATTTATTTGACAGAGAGAGACACAGCAAGAGAGGGAACACAAGCAGAGGGAGAGGGAGAAGCAGGCTTCCCGCAGAGCAGGGAGCCCGATGTGCGGCTCGATCCCAGGACCCTGGGATCATGACCTGAGCCAGATGCAGATGCTTAACAACTGAGCCACCCAGGTGCCCCGCTTGGCCTTTATTTCTGTCTGTAAGGTATTACAGTGTTGCTGCTCTTTTGTCAGAAGGAAAACGCTGAACACTGCACATGTAATTATCACTATTGTTATCACTGAAACACAGCTAAGCATAATATGGCCAGCTTTGTTGTTCTGTTTTAGTCAGGCATGTTTCGTGATGTAGTCCCTTTCCTTTTATGGAGCTCCAGAACCAGTTTCCAGCCTTAGAGCTTTGAATTAGTACCTTTGAACATAAGAAATTCATGGAGAGGGATGGTTATTCAAGCTGTGTTTCCTCTTTTTTTTTTTTCTATATGAATTTTTAGTCATTATCTCCTTTTGCAGCTCATCAATAAATATGGGTCTCAGGGGAAAATATTTTATTAGCATAATTTCAGTATAAAGAATACTTGAACAGGCTAACATCACTATAATAATAATGCTTTCTAAAGAAAAATGGTGAATTATCTACATCATTAAAATCGTTTGTTCAGATTTAGTATCCATACTAAGAGCAATACAGTAGTACATAGGTTACTGTAGATTATTTTTACCAGTTTTATTGAGATATAATTCATATACTATATAATTCACACAGTTAAAGCATACAATTCGATGGATATTTTAGTGTATTCACAGACTTGTACAACCATTACTACAGTCAATTTTAGAACAAGTCCAACACTCCAGAGAAAAACCCTGGGACCACTAGCAGTCACTCTCCATTTCTTACCAATCCTCCCTAACCCAGTTCTAGAAAATCATGAATCTATTTTCTTTCTCTATACATTTGTCAATTCTGGACATTTCATATAAATAGAATAATGAAGTACATGTTATTTGGTAACTGGCTTCTTTTACTTAGTAGGATCTTTTCAGGGTTCATCCAGATTATAGCAAATATAAGTACTTTATTTTTATTGCTTAATAATAGTCTATAGTTTGGATAATACTGCATTTTATGTATCTGTTCATCAGTTCATGGATTTTTAGGCTGTTTTTACTTTTTGGCTATTATGACTAATGCTGCTATGAATTTTGTACTCAAGATTTTGTTGCATGGACAAATGTTTTAATTACTCCTAGATATATACAAAGGAATACATTCACTGAATTATAAGGCATATCTAAGTTTAACCTTTTGAATAACTACCAGATTATTTCCAAAGTTGCTACACCATTTTACATTCCTACCAGAAATGTACTAGAGTTCCAGTTACTGCACACCCTTGTCAAAATTTGTATCATCTGCCATTTTGATTATACCCATCCTACTGGGTGTCTCATTTGTTGTGTTGAATTGTATTTCCTTAATGACTAATGAGATTGACAGAGTGAAACGTGTTTTTTAGCCATTCATGCATCTTCTCTGGAGAAATATCTATTCAGGTCCTTTGCTCATTGGCCTTTTTATTTTTGATTTGTAATGGTTTTTATTTATTCTAGATAAAACTACTTATCTCATGATTTACAAATATTTTCTCCTAGTTTGTGTGTTGTGCTTTCACTTCCTGATGATGTTCTTTTAGTTACAATGGTCTTAATTTTGTTGAAGTCAGCTTTATCTATTTTCTCTTGTTCCTTATATTTTTGGTATAACATCTAAGAAAGTTTTGTTTATTAAAGGTCATGAAGACTTAGTCCTGTATTTTCCTTATCAAAATTTATGTTTTAGCTTTTATGTTATGTTTTCAATATATTTTTATTAATTTCTGTTTATAGTGTGATTCTTTTTCAAGTGCATATCCAGTTGTCCCAGAACCATTACTTGAAAATACTACTTTTCCTCATTGAATTATTTTTCAACACTTGTTGAAAATAAATTAACCTTAAATATAGGTCTTATTTCTGATTCTAAATTATATCCCACTGATCTATATGTATATCTTTATGTCAGTTCCTTTTCCATCCATTCACTTCAATAAGTTTGTTTCATACATTTATAGTAGAGTTAGATTATTTTGTCACATTTTGCATTATATCCTGGGATCCTTGAATTCCTAAGTCTTTAAATTAACACACACTTATGTTATCAAATTATATGAATTTTGACAAATGCATAGTGGTATATGTCCACCATTATAATTAACCTTCTCCCATCCTGAAACCCAGGCAACCACTGATTTGTTTATGGATGCTTATAGTTTGCTTTTTCAGGAATTTCATATAAATGGTCTCATACAGTAGTATGAAACCTTTTCAGATTAGCTTCTTTCACTTAGCAATTTACAGCTAAGATTCATTCATTCATGTTTTAACATGGCTTTACAGCACTCTTCTTTTTATCACTGAAGAGTATTCTATTTTAGGGATGTACCACAATCTGTTTATCCATTCACCTACTTACGGGCATCTGGTTGCTTCCACTTTTTGGTTATTATGAATAAGCTGGATAAATATTGATTCAGTGTTTATTTGGGAAAATAGTTTTCAGATCCATTGGAGCATGTTTTCTTGATCATGTTCTAAGACTATCTTTGCTTTGAAAGAAAGTGCCAAACTATCTTCTAAAGTGGCTATACTATTTTGTGTTCCCACCAGCAGCAAATAAGAGTTCTTGATCCACATTGTTTCCAGCAATTAGTATAAGCAACTTTTCAGGGAGGTTAAGCCATTCTAATAGGATTATAATTTATCTCATTTAAGAAAAAAGTCACAATCCTGTAATGTCAGAGAATGTTGAGCATCTTTTCATATGCCTATTTTCTATCTATATATCTTCTTTGGTGAAGTGTCTGTTAAGATTTTTTTCCCCCTGTTCTTAATTGGGTTGTTACTTTTATGATTGAATTTTAAGACCTCTTTGTATATTTCTGATACAAGACTTATATTAGATATATTTTCTGCAAAAATTTATTCCAGTCTGTGGCTTTTCTTTCATTATATTAACAGTGCATTTTGCAACGCAATTATTTTTTAATTTTAATAAAGTCTCAGGTCTATTTTTCTTTCATGGGTTATGCTTTCGATGTTGTATCTAAAACCACTTCATTTCACATAGATTTTTCTCCTATATTTTCTTGTAGTTGCTTTATAATTTTGTATTTTACATTCAGGCTTATGGCTCATTTTGTATACAGTGTGACATCTATGTCTAGTTTCATTTTATTCTTTATTCCGGGGCCAGAGTTTTCATGGTTTGAATATCCTTCTGCAGAAGTTGCAGGGTTGTGCACACAGGCTTTCTTATCCACTTAACCAGATGTGGGGGAAGAGGGTAAGCAGGAGATGAGGTTTGAAAGCTTTCAGTTGTTAAACATCAAAAATTGAGTCAGACTGTTGAGCACTTCTTAATTCTGAAAAAGGATGAGGAAAAGGATCTTATGCATTAAAAAATAGTTGGTTCGATATGAGTACTATTCAAAGTAACTAAAATATATTTCATTTTAAATTTTTTCTTAATAAAATTAATTCAAGTATAACATTGAAAAAAATTGAAGTTAGGAATGATACCCTGCCCTATCACCCTGTCACTAGAGCTTTGCAAGGACTTCAGCTATTACCATATGCTCCAAAGACTTAACCATGCCTCCAGATTTGGGAGCATTTGTACCATTTCTCTTTTTTAAAAAAAATTATTTATTTATTTGAGAGAGAGAGCACAAGAGATCCTGTGTGTGCAAGCAGGGGCAGGGGCAGAGGGGGAGAAAGAGGAGAGAAAGAATCTCAAGCAGACTCCCCACTGAGCACTGGGCTCAATCCCGGGACCATGAGATCATGACCTCAGTCGAAATCACAAATCCAACACTTAATCAACTGAGCCACCCAGGTGCCACTGTACCATTTCTTATATATACGTCTGTGCCTAACTCGACTAGGCACATAGACACCCAATAAATTTTGATAAATAGCATGGAATATATTAACTGAACCAAACCTGCTGCAACCACAAATGTGATTTATGCCTTGGGTCTTATGGCCTTATTTTAGTGCCTAAGATTTCACAGTGGATCCTAACTTCATCCCTATCTTGGACCACTGTGCCTAAGTACCCTCTTGATTTCCTGCACAAATTCAAGTTAGTCTTTAGCTGGAATTCCATATTTGTTGTTACCTATTCTATTACAGTCAGATGTTTTGCCCTATCCTGATCTAGCTAACATCTGAAGCCACCTCCCCTCTCCATCTTAACCTGCTGCCTGAAGCCTTAGCCCTCAACAGGTTACCTCATAGTAAATCTAATTTCTTGTTATTTTTATTTTTTTAAAGATTTTATTTATTTATTTGAGAGAGAGAGAGAATGAGAGACAGAGAGCATGAGAGGGAGGAGGGTCAGAGGGAGAAGCAGACTCCCTGCCAAGCAGGGAGCCCGATGCGGGACTCGATCCCGGGACTCCAGGATCATGACCTGAGCCGAAGGCAGTCGCTTAACCAACTGAGCCACCCAGGCACCCTCTTGTTATCTTTAAATATATACTATTATTTTAATTTCATCTGAACTAAAATTTTCACTCAGATTGCTGATATAGTCCCTTCATTGCTGCCTTCTATCCTCTGGTCCATCTTTTTCCACATTTCTGCCAGACCAGTCATTCTAAAGTTATATCCTTTCTGGTCATTCATCAGTTTAAAATACTGTGCTGAATTCCCATTAACTTAGTTGAGATCTAAACCATTTAAAATAGAATTGGTTTTCTTTTAAAAATTTTATCTCCAACCTATCTTTAAACAATTTCTACCACCATGGCTACAGTAACCCACCTTAAGCCAGAACACTACAAGAAAAAGGCAGAAGACAGTTGTGGCCCATCTAGGCAACCAGATATTCTAGACTGGTACTCTAGGACTTAAATGCTGGGATACTAGACCCATGGGTGGTACTTTGGTGATACTTTCATGTTTCCAAGACAGCCACTATGTACTGCTACTATGTATATGAATAATGTATGTTATCCCTCTCACTAGGTTCCTTCTCATAGTCTGTGGCCACCTTCAAGTACCTGCTAGTAATACTGGCTGTTCATCCCTTCAGGTCCAACTCCTCTAAATAACATCCTCCCTACAGGCTTCTCCATTTTTCCTTCTCCATTCTGAATAGAGCTTTTGTGGTAAATCATGATGGTGCCAATACAAAAAAGTAGTCCCAAGCATTTACTGAATGTTTACTTATATTACAAAGAGTGAACTTAGCAAAGCTAACTTAAACCTCACAAAGATCATATTGATAAGTATCATTATCTGCTTTTACCAGATGTGGAAACTCAAATTCAAAAAAGTTACTTGTTTAGGGACAAAGAGCTATTAAAGTACATATTAATTATTAAAATCTGGTTGTACCAGACTCCATAAGCTGTTCTTTGAATGTTATATATTCATATATATAAATATATATGAGAAAGGCTAGAATCGTAGGTAGAATAGTAGTAGAACATTATATATATATATTCAGTCCACACTAAAACTAAAGCTTGAGTAGGTGTGGAGAGAGGAGAAGGGGAAGTTCACTAATGTAAGGGGATTTGCAATTTCTGAATGCATGCATTGATGGTGGAATTGTACTCAGCATTTAAAAAAAATCAAGATGTTCTGCAAATGTGTTGTCTGTAACATGTGTAATAACTATGCTAGAGAAGTGAAACATAATGATAACTTTTTGCAAAGTACTTCCCAATGAATTATATCATTAAATTTCAACTAAATTAAGTAGTATACTCAAAAGTTTTACTTCAATTTCATATAATGTTGATAAGCCATGTGCAATATGTTAATAATCTGGATAATATTCAAGGCATTGTAGAAGACATATCACTTCATCTAAGAGTGAATATTCCAAAAGCTATTTGAACTGAAATTTCTCACTTTAAAATCAATTACATATAGCATGGATGAATAATAAATAGATTGAGCACATCTCCAACTCTTCTATAAATGTTTAATGTTCAAAATAATTGGAGGAAGTATCTTATTCAGAAACTCTGATAGGCCTTTTGACCTTCTATCATGCTCTGCTTATTGTACCTGATTGAGTTCATGAATAGTAAAGCTAGAAGGCCTTGTTCATAAAGACTAACTTGAAAAAGAAGAAGAAAAAACATTACATCTTATGGAAAATAAGCATTTGCCACTCCATTGGAATTATTTTAGGCAGATTATTCTGTGTGATACTTAATTCCTAGAGATATCATTTCTATATGATATAAAGCCATTTTATTCCATGCCTCTGGGTGTGTGTATGTGTGTGTGTGAGAGAGAGAGAGAGAAGGAGAGAGAGAGATGGGGAGAGAGAGAGAGAGGTTATATGTGCACACAGCTGGGATGAATGTCAAGTAGTTAAGATTTATTTGGTATGTATGGAGATATTACTACTAGATTGCATAATATAGATTAGACATAAGAAGTAGAAAATTGTGCAATAGGAATGAAAGTAAAATTAAAGTCCACTGGTTCAAACACATAGAATACATAATCTTTATCAAATAAACTCATAACAGATTTATTCATATCCTCAAGCAGCTGGTGCAAGCTTGCTATTCTTATTTGAAACATTCATATATTTATATGAAGAATCATCAGTTTTCATGTCAGCAAGATCCTCTGTTAAGTTGATCCTCCAAAACTTCCATTACAAATCCTCAAGTGTAAAAAAAGAAAAACAAACAAACAAATCCTCAAGTGTGTTGACAAATCACCACTTGGTATTTTGTTATGGTTTTTTATTTCAATATATTATGAGGTATCTGCCTCAGGTTAAAGGCATATAGTTATTGTACCTAAACAAGTTTCTCCGTATACTTTCATGATAGCTACCTACTGAGGGGACATAAATTTCCTGCTTCCCTTCAGTTCTTTTTTGTTTTATAATTTCACTTTCCTCTGACCTGTGTGAGTAAAAAAGTTCCATTTGCACACCAAAGGAGGATAACATAAGTCACTGAAGTAGGATAATTTACATTTTATTGTTGTTCTGTGCTAATTTCTCATGTGTTTAGTAACCCTAAGGGATGTTATAAATGCTTTCAATATGCACTGAATATACAGTGGATAAACTGCTCTGTGACGTTGTTTAATTTTTTAACAAAAATTAATTTTCTCCTTGTGTTGACCTCTATCCTTTGCTGAGAAAACTATGAACATTGACATGGAACTTAAGACAACAAAGATAAACTATACAGAGAGCTGTGGGCAAAGAAATACCTTCTTGGGAGTCTTAAACGTTCACTTAAAAATTAACAGTTTTAAGGATGCACTAAGTGATTTCTATTAAATCATGAGTCATTGCATTTGTTTCTCAGCATTGAAACCAGGGCTGGCACTCTACAGCCTGAAGCCCAAATCTGATTGCTGCCTGTTCGTGCCAATAAAGTTTTATTGGAACATGTCCATCCACACTTATTTATGTGCTATGTATGAATGCTTTTCTGCCACAAAGCAGAGTTAAGCAGTTGCTAGAGAGAGACCATATTATACACAAAGCCTAAAATATTTACTCTGGTCCTTTAAGAAAAAAGTTTGCCAACACTGATATAAACAAATACAAATATAGATCTGTTTTGAACTACAAATAATTTTTAGTAATAGAAATTAATCCTTAATATCTGTTACTTACCTGCTATGTAGTTTTGAGCTATTTAATTAATATAATTTAATTCTCACCTTATAAGTGGGCAATATTAGTATCCTTATTTATAAATGATGCAGAAACTGAGCCCTGGAGGAATTGAATAGATAACTAAGGTGCTAAGATTTGAACTGAAGCAGTCTAATTCCAAATAGAATCATGTATTTGTACATCTTATATTCAACCTAAGTATGTGGAAATGAATTAGAGTGTGAGATAACAATATAAATATAGAATAATCCAATAATTTTGTGTTGACATTTGTAAAAAGAAAATCTAACATTGAAAAAATATTCATTTCAGAAAGAATTCACCATATTTGTAGATACTTGATTCTGAATTCCCAAATTAAGAATCTTTGGGGTGCCTGGATGGCTCTGTTGGTTAAGCATCTCATCTGCCTTTGGCTCAGGTCATGATCCCAGGGTCCTGGGATGAAGCCCTGTGCACTGGATTCCCTGCTCAGTGGGGAGTCTGCTTCTCCCTCTCCCTCTGCCTCTCTCCCTCTCTGCTGATGCTCTATCTCACTCTCTTTCTCTCAAATAAATAAATAAAATCTTAAAAAAAAAATCCTCAAAATATTTTCTCCCATTCCTTAGTTTGCCTTTTCATTTTTTGATTGTTTCTTCTGCTGTGCAGAAGCTTTTCAGTTTGATGTAGTCAGTTGTTTATCTCTACTTTTGTAGCTTGTGATTTTGATATCCTCTCCAAAAAAAAAAATTGTTGCCAAGACTAATGTCAAGGATATTTCCCCCTGTTTTCTTCTGGAAGTTTAATGGTTTCAGGTCTTATATTTGGGTCTTTAATTCATTTTGACTTAATTTTTTGAGCAGTGAAAATTGGGGCCCAATTTCATTCTTCTGCATGTAATTATCTAGAATTGCCAACACTGTTTATTGAAAAGACTTCACTTTTTCTATTGAATATTCTTGGCTCCTTTGTCAAATACTAGTTGACTGTATATGCAAAGGTTTATTTTTGAGTTGCAAAAATATTTGCAAACCATCTACTCCATACAGAGTTAATGTTCAAAATAGATAAAGAACTCATATAACTTAATAGCAAAAAATAAAAATAAAAATAACCCAGTAAAAAATGGGAGAGGACCTGAATAGATATTTTTCCAAAGAAGACACAGCAATGGCCAACAGGTACATGAAAAGGTGCTCCACATTACTCACATCAGGATAAGGGAAGTGCAAATCAAAACTGTAATGAGGTATCACCTCACACATGTTAGAATGGCATCATCAAGGAGATAAGAAGTAAGTATTGACAAGGATGTGGAGTAGAGTGAACTATTGTGTACTATTGGTGGGATTGTAAGTTGGTGCAACCACTGAGGAAAAAAGTCCGGAGATTCCTCAATAAATTAGAAATAGAACTACCATATGATCCAGAAAGCCAGCTTCTGGGTATACATCTAGATAAGAGGTAATCAGTATCTCAAAGAGATACCTACATTTTCATGTTCATCATTGCACCATCATTCACAATAGCTGATATATGGAAACGACCTGTGATAGATAGATAGATGATAGATGATAGATGATAGATAGATAGATGATAGATGATAGATAGATAAATAGATAGATAGACACATCTTTATCAATCTGTCTGTAGATGGTCATTTAGGTTTCTTCCGTATCTATATCTATATCTAATGGAATATTATTCAGCCACAAGAAAGAAGGAAATCCTGCCATTTGCAATAATATGGATGGATCTTGAGGGCAATGTGCTAAGTGAAATAAGTCAGACAGGAAAGACAAATACATCACTTATATGTGGAATCTAAGAAAAGATGAGCTTGTGTAAACAGAGAAGAATGGGGTAACCTGGGACTGGTGGGAGGTACAGAGAATAGGGAGATGTTTGTCAGAGGATATGGATTTCCACTTCCTTAAAATGAATAAGGGGATCTAATGTACAACGTGATGACTGTAATTAACAGTATTTTATCATATACTTGAAAGTTGCTAACAGAGTAGATCTTAAATGTTCTCACCACACACAAACATTAAGTATGTGAAGTGTTTTGATGGCAGTGTTAACTAACACTATTGTGATAATCATTTTGCAGTAGAGAAGGGTATTAAATAATCATGTACACACTTTAAACTTACACAATATTATATGTCAATTATATTTCAATAAAGCTGGACAAAGTCTTTCAAACAATGTCTTAAATTATAAAACATTACAGACTTCCTAAGAACTAATTAATGCCATTAGTAAACAATAGAAATGGAAAGTTACCAGTCCCCCCAAAATTAATTAATTAATTAAAAAACAGTTCCTTCAAAAAAAAAAAAGAGAAATTGAAAGTCATTATCTAAAGTTGGCAAAAAACATGAAATGCACAGAATTTATCCAAAATACTGATTTTTGTATCATTAATTCATACCATAACCCAACTCAATGAACTTAGGAATGTGACTTAAATGTGAGTCTATAACTGAACTATTTATGGACTTATTCCTGACAGACAATGGGGTTTTAAAATATGACTTCTCAATAATAGCAGCCACATATGTGCTATACTATAATTATTTTTCTTATTTTATTTATTTTATTTTATTTATTATTATTATTTTTTTATTTTTTTTTTACTTTCTTACCTGGGTTAACAATGTTTATCAGTGGACATGCTTCCAGACTTCTTTTTTCTTTAGTGGAGTCATCTGTCACTCCAGTGAAAACTGTCTCTCCAAAAGTTTCTACAGAACAGTTTCCTGTCTCTTTGACTATTGTAATAATGAAATGGACTCTAAAATTAGTTCTTAGAAGACCAGTATGCTGATTTTATCTTGCTGCTGCTGTTTCCTTTGATTTTTTTTTTGTTTTCTGAAAAGATACAACCCTCTGTTTGTAACTTTAGAGGGAGTGTTCCTTGTTATCCACACTTTCATGATAAATATGACTGTTAGACAATAGTAAAAATGAGAGATTAAACATAAGGTATAGAAATAATAGGGAAATAAGTAGGTAAAGGGAAAATTAATTGTAAGAAGGGAAGGCTAACATTACTGAATAGAGATGCAGGTTGATTAGAATTAAATATAAAGTGAGAAATAAAGTTTAGCAACTTTAGAATTTCCTAAGTTGCTTCCAGATGCAGGGAAGATTTGATGAACATTTCATCTAGAATAGGTGTTGAATCTCAACTATTCCACTTTTTATCTGGGTAAAGGGGGTGATGTCATTTAACATCTCTGAATCACTACTTTTTCATTTGAAAAATGAGCAATACTCATATCTTTTCTGTGAAAATCCCAAAACTATGTAAGGAACAACTATAAAATGAGAAAATAAATCATAGAAAATTTTGAAAATGTGGAGAATTTCATTTTGGTATTGTTATTTAGAAGATGGAAAGTGAGCAAGGGACTCTTGTATAAATACATCAGATAATGAAATCAGAAGAAAGAAACCATGATTTCCAGTAATGGCGCTGTGGACGTGGGGAGAACCTTGAGTGAGGATCTTGAAGGGACCGGGGAAGAATACAGAAGCATAGTGAGGAGGGAACTGGAACAATCCTGATAATAAATGGGTTAGCCGAAGGTCAAATAATCTTTATCTATGATGAAGCTGGCATAAATCTATTCACAACTGGATGGAGATGGGGTAAACATTAGATTATTTGAAGATCCTTACATTTTAGTGAAGGAAGGAATCCTAATTAATAATAGATAAAAAGCACCAGCAGTCAGCATGCTTTCATGTTAAATCTATTAAGAAATAAAAAGTAGTAAGACTTTTTAATGTAGACCATTCTTATGAAATACCTTTTCCATATAAATTGGATGGTTCTTAAAAAATCTGGCTAAGAAAATGGAGGTTCAAGCATTCATTTATCAGATACATGCAATCTCTTGTAAAGCAGTACTGATTCACCTGTGTGTGAACTCTCTCCCTCTGTCTCAGTTTCTCTCTCTCTGTCTGTCTCTCTCTCCCTCTCTCTCTTAACACACACACACACACACACACACACACACACACACACACATACACAGAGTAGTAAACAAATATAGCAGTTTTATTCAGTGTAGATTGGGAAGGAAATCCATTAGGGACAAAGTCCAAAGTGTAATTAAAACTAATGTACTTTCGGGGCACCTGGGTGGCTCAGTTGTTAAGTGTCTGCCTTCAACTCAGGTCATGATCTAAGGGTCCTGGGATCGAGTCCCACATCGGGCTCCCTGGTCGGTGGGAGGCCTACTTCTTCTTCTGCCACTCTCCCCTGCTTGTGTTCCCTCACTTGCTGTTTCTCTCTGTCAAATAAATAAGTAAGATCTTAAAAAAAAAAAAAAAAACTAATGTATTTTCTTTCTTTGTTTCCAGGCCTCTGTCTTCTAGGGGAAAGGCTCTTACTACTCTAATATTTTCTCATTTTTAATTTCTTCACTTTAATTACCTTCTCTCAGGCCTATAAAATTATTACTTCTTTTTAAAAGAAAAACAAGAGAAATTAACTGTTTGCTGAAGGCCTTTACCAAGCTTTCACAGATGGACCTATTTCAAATAACAGTATTGCTAGTTATTGAACCAAACATGGAATGTCCACTTCTACTTTCCATAACTTTTATCCCCCAGATATCTCGTTCTTTTCTACATATCCATGTTTTTGTACATGTTCTCATTTCATCTGATTCAATCTCATCTTCCTTACCTATGATTTTTTTTTAATGATTCTTGAAAGGACAGCCTAAATATCCTTGCCTTTGTGAAATCATTCTGATTTATTCAAATCAAGGTTTTTATTCCTGTTTTTCTCCAGAAGATCTGTTTTATATTTAATTGAATTGTTTTACAATTTTTATTTACACACCTGTCCTTCCACACTAGACAAAGAGTTGCGTAAGTGCATGGAACATACGTTAATTTATCTTTGGATATTCAACACTAAGTAAAGTGCCTGGCACTTAGTAGTACTCAACTCAATGCATTTTTGTCAACGTAGTTTCTCGCTAAACAAATGAGAGAACTTTCTTTTTTTCCCCTTTCTTTCCTTTTTTATACCATTAGGTGGTATTTTTTTTCAAGTTACTTATATTTTTATTAATCCACCTGTTATGAATTTTTTTACATTTAAATAGTGAGATGAAAAGTATAATCTTGATAATTTATATTTATTTAGACCTTTTGTTTTTTACTTCTCAAAGCCTTTTTAAATATATTATAACAACTCCTGAGTCAGACAGAGCAGATATTCTCAATTCATTGCCATCAACCTGAGGACTGCTGAAATAAAATTATTTTTCATGGTTATTTATTCACTTAAGCATCGTCAAACCTAGAGCTATCACCAAATTCTTACCAATTCTTGCTTATTATTATCAGTGCCTCCTAAAAGTATAAAAAACATAGTTCACAAAGGAAAATAAACTTCATCGTGGCAGCAAGAAGTTACCCTGAGATAACTGGCAACATAGGTTGAGAGACTTCCTGTTTGAAAGCTATCCTTGGGCCATTGATTGGTTTCTTCTAATAATATAGTACATCTTTCAGCACGTTTGTTCCTCTGATATTAATACTCACCATCATATTAATGGAGCAACCACTAAAGTCTTTGCCCAAGGACATGTCTGAATACCAAATATAAGGTGACTTGGGATATATATTGATGCCCCTATTTTCTTTTTTTTCCTTGATTCATCAGTTTTATTTTGTTCTTTAAATTTAAATTTAGTTAATTAACATATAATGTCTTTTTAGTTTCAGAGGTAGAGGTCAGTGATTCAACAGTCTTATATAATACCCAGTGCTCATTACATTACGTACCCTCCTTAATGTCCATCACCTAGTTACCCATCCCCCAACCCTTCCACTCCAGAACCCTCAGCTTGTTTCCTATGATTAAGTCTCTTATAGTTTGTCTCCCTCTCTCATTTCATCTTGTTTTATTTTTTCCTCTCTTCCCCTGTGGTCCTCTGTATTAAATTCCACATATGAGTGAGATCATATGATAATTGTCTTTCTCTGATTGACTTATTTCACTTAGCATGATATCCTCTAGTTCTATCCCTGCCATTGCAAATGGCAAGATTTCATTATTTGATGGCTGCATAATATTCCATTGTATATATATATACCACATCTGCTTTATCCATTCATCTGTTGATGGACATCTGGGCTCTTTCCATAGTTTGGCTATTGTGGACATTGCTGCTATAAACATTGGGGTGCAGGTGCCCTTACGAATCACTACACTTGTATCTTTGGGGTAAATCCCTAGTAGTGCAATTGCTGGGTCGTAAGGTAGCTCTATTTTCAATTTTTTGAGGAACCTCCATACTGTTTTCCAGAGTGGTTGCACCAGCTTGCATTCCTACCAACAGTGTGAGAAGGTTCCCCTTTCTCTGCATCCTCGCCAACATTTGTCATTTCTTGAGTTGTTAATTTTAGCCATTCTGACTGGTGTGGTCTGACTGATTGAGGTTTTGATTTGTATTTCCCTGATGCCGAGTGATGTTGAGCATTTTTTCATGTGTCTGTTGGCCATTTGGATGTTTTCTTTGGTGAAATGTGTGTTCATGTCTTCTGCCAATTTCTTGATTGGATTATTTGTTCTTTGGGTGCTGAGTTTGATAAGTTCTTTATAGATTTTGGATACTAGCCCTTTATTTGATAAGACATTTGCAAATATCTTCTCCCATTCTGTCAGTTGTCTTTTGGTTTTGTTGACTGTTTCTTTTGCTGTGCAAAAGCTTTTTATCTTGATGAAGTCCCAATGAAGTTCATTTTTGCCTTTGTCCTCTTGCCTTTGGAGACGTGTCTAGCAAGAATTTGCTGTGGCCGAGATCAAAGAGGTTGCTGCTTATGTTTTCCCCTAGCATTTTGATGGACTCCTGTTTCACATTTAGGAATTTCATCCATTTTGAGTCTATTTTTGTGTGTGGTGTAAGGAAATGGTCCAGTTTCATTCTTCTGCATGTGGCTGTCCAATTTTCCCAACACCATTTGTTGAAGAGACTGTCTTTTTTCCATTGGACATTCTTTCCTGCTTTGTCGAAGATTAGTTGACCGTAGAGTTGAGGGTCCATTTCTGGGCTCACTATTCTGTTCCATTGATCTATGTGTCTGTTTTTGTGCCAGTACCATACTGTCTTGATGATGAAAACTTTGTAATAGAGCTTGAAGCCCAGGATTGTGATGCCACCAGCTTGGTTTTCTTTTTCAACATTCCTTTGGCTATTTGGGGTCTTTTCTGGTTCCATACAAATTTTAGGATTATTTGTTCCAGCTCTGTGAAAAAAGTAGATGGTATTTTGATAGCGGTTGCATTGAATGTATAGATTGCTCTAGGTAGCATAGAAATTTTAACAATATTTGTTCCTCCAATCCCTGAGCATAGAACATTTTTCCATTTCTTTGTTTCTTCCTCAGTTTCTTTCATGAGTGTTCTATAGTTTTCTGAGTACAGAACCTTTGCCTCTTTGGTTAGGTTTATTTCTAGATATCTTATGGTTTGGGTGCAAATGTAAATGAGATCAACTTCTTAATTTCTCTTTTTCTTTCTCATTGTTAGTGTATAGAAATGCAACTCATTTCTGTGCATTTATGTTATATCCTGCCATTTTGCTGAATTCCTGTATGAGTTTGAGCAATTTTGGGGTGGAGTTTTTTGGGTTTTCCACAGAGTATCATGTCATCTGTGAAAAGTGAGAGTTTGACTTCATCTTTACCAGTTTTGATGCCTTTTATTTCATTTTGTTGTCTGATTGATGAGTCTAGGACTTCTAGTACTATGTTGAACAATAGTAGTGAGAGTGGACATCCCTCCCATGTTCCCTGACCTTAGGGAAAAAGCTCTTAGTTTTTCCCCACTGAGAATGATATTTGCTGTGGGCTTTGTAGATGACTTTTATGATACTGAGGTATATCCACTCTATCCCTACACTCTGAAGAGTTTTAATCAAGAAAAGATGCTGTACTTTGTTAAATGCTTTTTCTGCATCTATTGAGAGGATCATATGTTTCTTGTCCTTTCTTTTATTACTGTAGTGTAACACGTTGATTGATTTGTGGATGCTAAACCACTCTCACAGCCCAGGAATAAATCCCACTTGGTCGTGGTGAATAATCCTTCTACTGTACTGCTGGATCCTATTGGCTAGTATCTTGGTGAGAATTTTGGCATCCATGTTCATCAGGAATATTGGTCTGTAATTCTCCTTTTTGGTGGGGTCTTTATTTGGTTTTGGGATCAAGGGAATGCTGGCCTCATAGAAAGAGTTTGGAAGTTTTCCTTTCATTTCTGTTTTTGAAATAGCTTCAGAAGAATAGGTATTAATTCTTCCATAAATGTTTGCTGGAATTCACCTGGGAAGCCATCCAGCCACTCTTATTTGTTGGATTTTTGATTATTGCTTTAATTTCCTTGCTGGTTATGGTTCTGTTTAGGTTTTCTATTGATTCCTGTTTCAGTTTTGGTAGTTTATTTATTTTTCTAAGATTTTATTCATTTGACAGAGAGAGAGTGTGTACAAGGAGGGGGAGGGGAAATGGAAGAAGGTGAAACAGGCTCCCCTCTGAGCAGGGAGCCTGATGAGGGGCTCAGTCCCAGGACCCTGGGATCATGACCTGAGTCAAAGGCAGACGCTTAACCGATTGAGCCATCTAAGTGCCCCAGTTTTCGTAGTTTATACATCTCTAGGAATACATCCATTCCTTCCAGATTCCCTAATTTGTTGGCATACACTTGCTCGTAATATGTTCTTATAATTGCATTTCTTCGGTATTAGTTTGATCTCTCCTCTTTCATTGATGATTTTATTTATTTGGGTTCTTTCTCTTTTCTTTTTGATAAATCTGGCCAGGGGTTTATCAATCTTATTAATTCTTTCAAAGAACCAACTCCTAATTTTGTTGACCTGTTCTACTGTTCCTTTGGCTTCTGTTTCATTAATTTCTGCTCCAGTCTTTATTAATTCTCTTCTCCTGCTGGGTTTAGGCTTTATTTGCTGTTCTTTCTCCAGCTCTTCTAGGTGTAAGGTTAGGTTGTGTATTTGAGACCTTTCTTGTTTCTTGAGAAAGGCTTATATTGCGATTTACCTCCCTCTGAGGACTGACTTTACTGCATCCCGAAGGTTTTGAACAGTTGTGTTTTCATTTTCATTTGTTTCCATGATTTTTTTAAAATTCTTATTTAATTTCCTGGTTAACCCATTCATTCTTTAGTAGGATACTCTTTTACTTCTATGTATTTGAGTTTTTTCCAAATTTCCTCTTGTGATTGAGTTCCAGTTTCAAAGCATTGTGGTCTGAAAATATGCAGGGAATGAAACCAATCTTTTAGTACTGGTTGAGACCTGATTTGTGACCCAGCATATGATCTATTCTGGAGAATATTCCATGTGCACTTGAGAAGAATGTGTATTCTGTTATTTTAGGATGGAATGCTCTGGACATATCTGTAAAGTCCATCTGGCCTAGTGTGTCATTCAAAGCCCTTGTTTCCTTGTTGATTGTCTGCTTAGATGATCTGTCCATTGCAGTGAGTGGGGTGTTGAAGTCCCCTACTATTATTGCAGTATTATCAATGTGTTTCTTTAATTTTATTACTAATTGGTTTATATAATTGGCTGCTCCCATGTTAGGGGCATAAATATTTACAATTGTTAAGATCTTCTTGTAGGGTAGACCCTTTAATATGAAATAGTGTCATTCCTTATCTTTTATTACAGTCTTTGGTTTAAAATCTAATTTGTCTGATACAAGGATTGTCACCCCAGCTTTCTTTTGCCATCCATTGGCATGATCAGTAGTTTTCCACCCCCCCCCAACTTTCAATCTGGAGGTGTCTTTGGGTCTAAAATGAGTCTTTTGCTGACAGCATATTGATGAGTCTTGCTTTTTTATCCAATCTGATACCCTGTGTCTTTTGATTGAGGCACTTAGCCCATTTACATTCAGGGTAACTATTGAAAGATAAGAATTTATTGCCATTACATTAACTGTAAAGTCGCTCTTTTTGTATATTGTCTCTGTTCCTTTCTGGTCTATGTTACTTTTGGGCTCTCTCTTCGCTTAAAGGATTCCTTTTAATATTTGTTGCATGCCTAGTTTAGTGATCACAAATTCTTTTAGTTTCTGTTAGTCCTGGAAAATTTTCATCTCTCCTTCTATTTTGAATGACAGCCTTGCTGGATAAAGTATTTTTGGCCACATATTTTTTCTCATTTAGCACCCCAAATATATCATGCCAGTCCTTTCTGGCCTGCCAGGTCTCAGTGGATAGAGTCTGCTGCCAGTCTATTGTTCCTATCCCTGTAGGTTAAGGAGTTCTTGTCTCAAGCTGCTTTCAGGATTTTCTCTTTGTCTCTGAGATTTGCAAGTTTCACTATTATTTGTTGAGGTGTTGGCCTATTTTTATTGATTTTGAAGGGGGTTCTCTGTGCCTCCTTGACTTGGATGCCTGTTTCCTTCCCCAGATTAGGGAAGTTCTCTGCTATAATTTGCTACAATATACCTTCTGCTTCTCTCTCTTTTTTTTTCTTCTGGGATCCTAATTATTTCTAATATCATTTAACTCTATGGAAACACTTACCTCTCGAATCTCCCCTCATGATCCAGTAGTTGTTTATCTCTCTTTATCTCAGCTTTATTTTCCATCATTTTGTCTTCTATATCACTAATTCTCTCTTTTGCCTCATTTATCCTAGCAGTTAGTCTCCATTTTTATTGCATCTCATTAATAGCCTTTTTTATTTCAACTTGATTAGATTTTACTTCTTTAATCCAAAAGGGATTCTCTAGTGCCTTATATGCTTTTTTTTCAAGCCCAGATAGTATCTTTATAATGGTTATTCTGAACTTTAGTTCTGACATCTTATTTATATCCATACTGATTAGGTCCCTGGCAGTCAGTATTGCCTCTTGTTCTTTTTTTTTTTTTTTTTGAGGTGAGTTTTTCTGTCTTATCATTCTGTCCAAAGAAGAATAGATGAATGAGAGAACAAAATACTAAAATGGCAACAATGACCCCCAGAGAAATATACACTAAACAAATCAGAAGAGACCCAAAACTGGAAAAAAAAATTTTTTAAAAGAAAGAATATAAACAGAGAGGTGAACAGAACAGAGCAGTACACTATATCCTGAGTGTATTTTGGCCTGTTTGTTAGAAGAAACTGCATCCCAAAATTGTAAAGAAACACAAAAATAAAATTAAATAAATGAAAGGATAGGATGTAAGTGTAAAAATGAAAAGTAAAAAAAGATTAAAAAAAGTGTTGATAAAATAAGAAATTGGTTGAAAAAGGAGAAAAAATTAAAATTGAAAGACTAAGGAATTCATGGGGAAAAAAATGAATTCTATATACTATTTTCCCCTATTGCTGGAGTTTTGCAGTTCTCTATGATCAGTAAACTTGGTCTTAGCTGGGTGTTTTTTCTGATCTTCTGAGTAGGGACCTGTTGTCCTGATTCTCAGGTGTCTTTGCCCTCAGCGCACTTGCAACGCACTTGCCAGGGAGCCAAGCTAAGTAAGCTACTCTGGATTGCTCTATGTGGCTTTTGTCCCCTGAAGGCTTTCCACACCTCTTTAGAGGATGAGAATGAAAATAATAGCCTCCCACTCTCCAGCCTGAGCTGAAAGCTTAAGGCCCTATTCTTCAGTGTGCCCTCAGGGAAAAGCAGTCAGTCAGTCCTGTCTCCCCGGTCTCCATCCACACTCTGTGCTCACCCAGCCTGTGACCAAGCATTTCTATCTCAGGCATGAAACCCCATTTTGAGTCTTCAAACCCTGCAAACTCCTGCAGCGTGCACCTGCGACATTCCTTCCAGGGAAGAAAGGGGGGTCTTGCAGCAGTTCTTTCACTTGCTGGGCCTCTACTCAGAGAGCAATCTCCCAACCATGCTCTGGTTCATGGTTTATGGCAACCACGAGCTGAGAGCCCACTGCTGGGCTCGCTGGTTGCAGCCAGCTTCCCCGCTCCAATGCCTGAGATCTCTGCCACACTCAGGCACCACCAGTCTTACTGTGATCCTGGGGATCCTGACACCACTGTCCCACCTAGGATTCCACCGCACTTTGCCACCTGAGTGCTTTCAGTCAGGGAAATCCCTCACTCAATTTTTAAAAGTTCTGATTTTGTGCTCCGCTGCTATATCACTTTCTGGTGCTGGCTGACAGTGGTTCCATTCCTCCGTGGTTTATCTTCCCAGATAGCCCCTCAGATTCACTTCTCTGCCTCATACCTTGCAGAAAGTGGTCGCTTTTCTATTTGTAGAGCTGCAGCTATTCTTTTCTTAGATCTCCAGTTGAGTTTGCAGGTGTTCAGAATGAGATAGCTATCTAGCTGAATTCCTGGCACCAGACAAAACTAAGGTCTTCTTCTCCTCCACCTCTTGGACTATCTCCACCATTAGGTGTTGTAATTTAATTTCATTTATTTTTTATTTCATTTGAATTCTTTTTTTTTAAGATTTTATTTATTTGACAGAGAGAGACACAGTGAGAGAGGGAACACAAACAGGGGGAGTGGGAGAGGGAGAAGCAGGCTTCCCACTGAGCAGGAAGCCCAATGTGGGGCTCGATCCCAGGACCCTGGGACCATGACCTGAGTCGAAGGCAGACACTTAAAGACTAAGCCACCCAGGTGCCCCTTGATTTGAATTCTTATATTTAAGTTAATTGAATTCCTGTATCTAACGGCTTAAAAATGAAACAAGTAAACAAGGGCTTAGCTTTGTAATTTTTATTTTAGTACAGGTATATCATTTCCTTGACTCTTATTACTACTTTATTATTACTCAAGCACAATAGTAACTGACGGGTCAATAGTTGTAGTAAGTCTGGTTGTTGATAGAAGAAAGACTAAAATACAGTTTGCTTCTCACTTATTCCCTTGCCCCTTGTTTTGTACAATGCCACCTCTACCTCCAAATGGGTCTATGCATATCTACTGTGGTTCATCTTACAGAAGGCCGGTGGTCATTTCTTACACATTAAGTATTGGAGAAAATGGCTTATCTTATTTTACTGAAAATGTGCTACAAATCCATACCACATAAAAGCAAGTTAATGATATTTTAATGCAAACTATATCATACCTACCAACTCTTCCTATAATTTAAACTGTATTTTGGAGCCCTGTTCACAAAAGGAGAACTTGAAAAGGTAAATGAACCTTTATCTCATTCATAATAAAATTTCTAATTTCATAGTATGTTTAAATCATAGACATGTTTTTATTTCACACATTTTCATCTGTATATGAAGGTAATAATGTTCACAACATCTAAAGTAGGACCTGAATTCTTCCACTATTTTTCCAGTATTGTTGAAGTAGTTGGTCCTGAGCAATGCATACTCTCTAATGGTTTTCAGTGAAAACCAGTGGCAAATTCAAGACATCACTGTGATAAGGCAGTTTTCTAAGTAAGTGGTTCTAAAAGGTGGTTTTCTCTGTTCAAGATATGTAGGTTTTTAAGGTGATTATATCTGTGTCCTTGGTTTAATTATCTGCACATCCAAATCAATAGATAATAAGTAAAATATAGAGAGAAAAATAAGATGACAGGACAAGAAGGGAAATAGGAACTTGAAAATTTCTGTATCTCCAACTTTAATATCAGAAAGATATAGGTAACTAGGATGCAGCAATTAAAAAGATGTGTATTTTGTTGCTGTTACTGCTGCTGCTTCTTCTGCTCACATAGCTCTTAGAAAATATCCCTCCTCCAACATTTTAGCTAGCTAATTTTTTTTAATAGCTCAGAGATTATTAGTAACTTGTCTATGTTTGTTATTTATTTCTGCATGACAGATTATTTCCAAATTTAGCAGCTTAAACAATAAATACTTATTATCTCAGTTTCCGTGACTCAGGACTTTGGGGGCAGTGCACATGAATGAGTCTGTCTTGTGTCTCTCATGAGATTTCATTCAGCTGAGTCTACATTCATCTGATGACTAGACTGGGGCTGGAGAATCTGTTTCCAAGACATCACCCTTAAATGGCTAGAAGAGGCAGAAACCTGATCTGAGTATCTAGGGATTAAATCAGCTCTCCAAGCAGATGGCTCTTCCTGACTTTAATTTTTACCTGCAACTCTAATTCAGTAATGTAGGAGGCAGTATAGACTAGAGCTCCAGAGCATGAAATTTTAAAATTAGATGGCTTAGATTCAAATCCTAAATTTGGCTACTTCCTCACTGTGTGCATGTTGGGAAGTAACTTATGCCATCTGTGTTGTCATTTGCTCATCAATAAAACAATGGAAATAATGTTATCAATAATAGAGCCTACCCCAGTATGATTACTGTGAAAGTAAAATGAGATAATACAGAAAAGATGTTTAGAAGCCTGACACATAGTAAGAATCATACAAAAATAGGATATTATTTTCATTGGCCAAATATCATGAGTTTATACACTGACCTATTTATTGAAGAAATGGTTTAAACTTAAAAAAAATGGTAATTACAGCAACAAATATTCATTGGTTACCATGTGTCATGAACTAAGATAAACATTTTACAAGTTATATTTTATCTCCTCAAAAATTTTGTCCTTTTATTTATTTAAGTGTATTGCAGAACTAATACTAGATGAATTTTCCTAGGTCACACAGATTCAAATGGTCAAAGCACTGTCTGTGTAAGAAATTGTGATATTACTTGAGAAACATGCAGACATATCAAGAATATTGTATGAACTTAAGAAAAATGTCTTTTAGTAAGGCACGCATACCCAAGTGCCTATCACTGTATCTGATTAAATTATCTGACTACCCTGTTCACTAATTACTGCACTTAGAACCAGTGGAAATCCTTTTGCCAGTTTCCCAGGGTGGTTCCAGTCATATTATATTTTCCCATTTCTTAATTGTTATTATTTTTACCCAGCATATTTCCAGAACTGATTTTAAATGGCTATTCTGTTTCTTTAGTAATAATATTAGCAAATGGAATGAGAATGAGAGTTTATTAGGAATGATGCTGTTGCTATAGATAGCCCTATCTATTTCAAAGGGGAATTCACATGAAAATAATTTTTAATAACACTATGAAGCACACATTGCCAAAAATCTATGGCCAATGGAAACATTTTTTTAAAAAGCATGGTATTTTGATATCCATTGTGTTTCCTCCACTTGGCTTACATAGTTTATTAGTGTTAAAATAACTCACTTAGATCATTTTCAAAAGTACCATCTCAAAGCAACTAAAATCATTTTTTTTTCAAAGTCAATATTTGAAGAAAGTCTACAAAGAAAGCATTTCAATGAGCAAACAAGGTATCTTAGGAGAGGTTTCTCAGAAATCACACTCTGAATTGGATATTTGCTGGCAAGAAGTTTTTGGGGTAGTAGCCATGAGTACAACACCTGTAAGGAAAAATAGAATTGGACAGTTGAAGAATGATTCAGTCACCATAAAAGCCTTGATCAATCCTATGAGGAGCTCTGAAGCTGGAAAGGTCCTAAGAGATGTCCCCAAATGAGGTAGAGGGGCTGGACATTTGTACCTCCAGTTGAACCATCATTGGATAAGGACTGCCCCCAAGGAGGGAGGATAACTTTGTGTAAGTCAGGTCCCTTTATCTGAGGCAATCCTTATGAGATAAATTCATTGACCTTGCAGAAGAGTGAATTCATCTGGTTATTGTACCACAGCACATACTAAGAGTATACTGTATTGCACTTCTTGGATCCACTTGCTCCCCTTGTTAGGTTCAGCTCATTGGAAATAGCTCCTCAAGAATTCTGGTTGATTTCTTTCTGTGGAGAAATCTATAAGAAGAATGCTACCAAATGATCTGTAAACTCCACTGCTACAACTGGCCTCACAACTGCAACTGATACTCATCATGCCTCTTCTCAACTATCTGCTGGGTGGTGTGACCTCATCCCTCAAGGGTACAAGCCAATGACATTCTCAACCATGACTGCTTTACTTATCCACGCATTATAAATATTGGGAAGGAAGTAGAAGAATATACCCCTAATAAGTACCTGGGTGCCAAACATTCTTCCATAACTTTATTGTATATCAACATCTCTACTGCCTCCTGATAATTAAGGCCAATTACTCCTGCCAGGATGGTGGCTCCTTTTCTTTGTCCTTTTCATGGGAGTCTGAAGTAACTAATATATTAGTTTAAGACATTATAGGAAACTTGCTGTGTCCTCTGGTGATAGTGGTTTTTTCTCTGGAAACCAGCATACTTAAATCCACAGAGACCACACAAACCATACATAAATCCACAGAGACCAAGTACAGGAAATACAAAGTTGATCATTGGAAATGATGGTAAGCTAGATGTTATAGGTAGGATTTTGTGCCCCATGATCCTCTTCTGCTACTCCCCTAAATAAGCAAGGAAAGCGAGTGTCCCCTAGATCATTCAGAAAGGAACACAGTTTGTCAACACCTTAATTTAGCTTGGCGAGATCCATTTCAGACTTCTGACCCACAGAACTATGTTAAATATTTGTATGGCTTTAAGCTGCTAGGTTTACGGTATTTTCATAACAGTATGTCATAACAATAACTAATACACAGGGCTGCTCCAACTTTCACCCCCAAGTTTCTAGGGTATTCTATTTGAAATTTTGGAGATACAGACCATGTAATGATCATTGAATTGACAACCCATGCTGGTAGTGCATGCTAGTAATGCATGTTCTTCACTATTGCTCCAAAAGCTACTCTGTTCATGCTCTCATTATATCAGTTCTGGGAAAGCTTAAGACTAAAGCTGGTTGATAATAAATGGCTAAACCATTATGAGTACTTGGTTTTTCAGCACTGTGGATGCTCACAGGAAGGCATTAATGGGGGGGTACAAAGCTCTTAATTTGTCTGCAATCATGAATGTATCCACATGCCTCTTCCCTAGACCTCTTTCCACAGTCTTTCTCTATCAGGGACCAGGCATTTACCACTGCCCATGAATCTGTATTACAAACTTGTACTATTTATTTTCCAAACAAAATGGATCTCACATGCACTGCCTAAAGTGCTGCTCACTGGGAAGATTTCACCTACTGCATTTCAGGAAACTATACAGTGGCCCTGATGGAAACTATACAGCAGCCACTGAGCTAAGGTACTAGTGTGCTGGTACCATCTCCTGGGATTCTTGCTAGGTTGAAAGTGTATGCCTATATATATTCCTATCCAACTTTATATGTTGCCCATTTCCATCATCCTGCACCTTCAGAACTCAGTTTCATATGTACTCTTTATTTGCCTATCTGCACATGGTGCCTAGATTCTGTAGCAACCATAGGATATAGTCTATTTCCTTCCTTAGCAGGTCCAGTACTTATGTAGCTGGGTTAGGTTGTAACTTGACATTGGTTATTGGTTGGTGACTAGGAGGAGAGATGAGAGTATATCCTGATGGGTGGGCTGATGTTATTTCATAAGAAAGGGGCCTCTGTGTCACCTGCAAACAGTGTGGGAGCACTAATTGAGAAGGAGGACCATGACACTTCTGCAGGCTTTTAGAGTTTAGGGAGATCTGAGACCAAGGTTTTAGGGAGATCCAACCAAGATGTCACCCAATTCTAATTCTCAGGATCCTTCTTCTGTCCAATTAAGGCCCTCATCCTTGCCATAGATGACACTGTAGGCCACTGCAATTCTTTAAGTTTCGGGACTGATCTTTCTACTAAAAGTAGCCTTTCTACTTTCTGGCTAAAGGAGAGAAGAGACAACATATATTGCTGAGGAGACCTTGTGTCTTTCAACTCTGCACTAAAATTTTTATTAATCATCCTCTGGTTTTATCTTTTTCCAGTGTCCTTCACTGTCTTTGCCTTTGTTGTTGCAAATTATTGTATTCAACACTATATTTAATCTTACTGTCTTCATAATCTCTACTTTCTGAGAACTTCTGAAATGCCTGGGATATTGCAGCAACCAGGGATAGTTCATACCCTTCCCCTAACATCACATCCCATCCCATTACCAGTGAAAGTTTTATTTAATGATTATTCTGTTATGGTATGCCAAGAGCTAACACTATCTATGAGGTCCTAACTGCCAGCTGCCTAGGGGGTGATCCTGCTCCAAAAATCACATTTTAAAGCTGCTTTCTTGGACTATCTTTAATGCCATCTTTCTTAGGATGGATTCCTTGGGAAAACACTCTGAGATGGAGAGTGGTAAGTATGAAGTTTATTGAAGAGTACCCTAGAACACAAGACTTGAGTGAATCATACAGGATTAGGCAGAGAGAAAAACCGAACTGCAATGTGGTGAACAAAGATCTCTGTCAATTCCTTAGGAAGCTCTGAAGCTAGAATGACATTCAGATGTCCTGAATTGTGACAAAAACCCTGATCATATGTACTCCCAAGTCAGCCAGTCACTGGATGCAAGCTTCTCTTCTAAGAGTGCACAACCTTGAGCAAGGCAGTCAGTCCCTTTGACTGAGGCCAATTCCCAGATAGAGGTACAGCTGTTAGCCATTAGCAGCCAACATTTCTGACAGACAGGGTGAGAGTCTTGGTACTGACCCTCATGGGAGGAATCTAAGCAAGGGGATATGCAGTTAAATTCAAAAGTTTAATACTAAACACATTTTATAAATTTCATAATCTTCAAATTGAATTTTATGGATTTTGAAAATTACTAGATTTTAATAATATTTTGTAACAGAACTGGTTGACTTCCATACTTTTGAGATATAACAGCATAATATTAAAATTCACACCTTTGGGACACCTAGCTGGCTGAGACTATAGGGCACCTGGCTGGCTGAGACTGTAGAGCATGAAACTCTTGAACTCAGTGCTGTGAGTTGGAGCCCCATGTTGGGTGTAGAGATTACTTAATAAAAATTCACACCTTTCATGAAGGCATTAAAACCACAAAATATTTACTTCACATGGTTTTGGATATTATTCATAATTATTAGAACAATGGGATTTAATTGAACCAAACTTGAGGTAGTCAATGTATATAGACCAAAAGTATACATCTCCCATACTTCCCTAGTGTGAATTACCATCATGTTCATGGATTTCTCTTTATTGAGTCATCTGAAATTAGTAATCCAACCAGATCAACTTTTTTTCTTAAATTTTAACAACTTCTTAAATGAGAACACATCTAAAATCACAGTAGTTTTGTTGTTTTTGTTGTGTTAGTTAAATATAGTCATCAAAGAGCCAAGAATGTCAGTGTGATTATAGAGTTCCCCTGACCTCCAAATCTAGTCATTTTCCTTTAAAAGAAGGGTTTAGACTAAATAGACTATAACTTATTTGGTGTTGTAAACTCTCCATCACTTACATCTCTTGCATTCAAGGTTAATATCTTTGGAGAAAATTGTTTGAGAGGCAGCACTTTTAGCACCATAGCTTCTGGCATTTTACAATCTCAAATGTAATAAGGTTGGGAACTGAAATTTATGAGTGCGTACTTGTGGTGAGAGGAAAATGTGGACAAAAGGTGAGGGTCAACAAATACAAGGTTAGAGGCAGCAAATTAGCCTGAAGAACAAGCATCTCATGTCTTTCTCTTTCCTTTTTTTCTCCTAACAGCTGCAACATCCTTTTCAACCAAATATTAGGCACAGTAACTTTCTCTACTGGTAAAAAATGTATCAATATATAGGGCTGATAACATTTTTAGTAGTAGAATTAGATCAGATTTAGTTGAGGCAAAAATAGATTTGTTTTTCTTTTCTTTCCTTTAAACTGGGTATATTTCTAGCAAGATATCTTTATCGTGGTTATTTCCAAAGCCATAAATATCTTGCTTAGAGGCATAAACTTATCTCCTTCATAAACCCATTAAGAAATGCTTTATCCATAAATTCAAATATAATTAAAATCAGCTTAGAAATTACTGATATAGAACTTAGAGAACTTTTATTCCATCAACCAAGAATATGCACGGTTATGAAGTGTCAAATCTAGTGAACTACAAATAACACATAATAAATATGTACTAACTCATCGAATGTTTTCATACCACAGAAATGATGTAAAGTCATTTTTCATTTTTTTGAGGAATGAGATATTCCACAAGAGGAAATTTCCTGTAAACTGATGTTTACATCTTTGTATGCCAATTTTAACTTTACTTGATATGTCTAAAACAAACCCGTTTGAGTGACAAATTAAATAGAATTAAATGTTTTTACTTGAAGTTGTTTTTCTTTAAAGCCAACAACATTAACATCATACTTCTATGCTTTTTGAGCAAATGTGTCTCCTTTATGCAATAAGGACCTTTTTAGTAGTTTTTTGCCTCCCTAGACCTCTATTCTCCCTTCTCATGTGAATAGCTTGCCCAAGGTTATATAGCCTGCAAATAGTAGAGTTCAAGATTTGGCATTAGATTACAAATCCATGTTTTTAAACACTCGGCATCTCAAAAGCCAAGAAAAATTGAACTTTCTATATGTGATCCTAGAGACTTATCTACAATGTTAAAAGTTTTTATAAACAGATAAAACAATTGTATTTCCCTTTACTATAAATCCAGATGCACCAGAAACTTATCTAAATCAGTGTAATTATTATTGACTTTTGTATTAGATCCTATGAGTGTACCCTTTCATTCTGTCCTCCACAGTGCACCTAGAGTAAATAAATTGCTTCTTGCTGAAGACCCTTTAGTAGCTTCCCATTGCTCTTGCAAGGCAGTACAAGGTCTTCAACATGTCTACAGAGTTCTTCACAATGGGGGCCAGACTTCCTCTGTAGTAGCATTTCCAATGCTTTAGCCCATCTTTTAGGGTTGCTTCTCTGATCACTCCTCTTTTCAACTATCTGAAATTCCCTTTCATATGCCCTCTTAACTCTCTCTACATCCCTTTAGAAGTAGATATCAAAATTGTTAATATTTGTAAAATTAATTTTCGCCTTCTTTTCTCCACTAAATTTTAAGCTCCAAAAAAATCACTTTGCATTGTTCTTTTTTTGTTCCAGTGTCTAGTAAAATGCTTAGCACATTTTTCATATTCTAGAATATTAACCTAATGAAGAAGATAAATGATAAGTTCTATAACAATATTTCTTCAAATGTAGTCCTCAGACCTGCACTATGGTTAAGTCTTCTGATATCCAAAGTCCTATTGTAACCCTACCTCAATCACTGACTAGCTGTGTTTGGGTAAAACTTTGGACAAATTGCTTTACTTCTCTGCTTCAGTTCTCTGATGGGTAAAATTGAAATAATAGTTCTGATCTCAAGGTTATTGTAAGAAACATTTAGTTAATATAAGTAAAGCTAGAACAGTACCTGGCACAGGGAAATACACAAAAATATTAATTACTAATATCAGAATCCTTCTTTGTATATGGATAATCTGCCATATTCCTGATAATATTTTATAATATTTACTACATTTACTTAATTTTAATTATATTACATTCTTGACAGTTATAAAACAGTAGTCTTTATTAAGAATTAAAGTAACTCTTCTGATAATACAACTCTCCAAAGTAAAATTATAAATTGTCAAGGAAATAATATGAGGATTTATTTATTGCTTCCCCAGAGCCTGATGTATTGCAAAGCTGGTTCTTTTAGTTTGAAGTCATGAGTCAGTGGCTGATGACAGTTATTCTGACTACAAATTTATGAAATATAAAGCCCAAGGTGGCCATAGAAAGACATTTAAATGGAACATACAAAAGTTCAACCAGTTAGTAAAAAATAAGACAGACTTGTGTTAGACATGGGAGCCCCAAAAAGTTAAGAAATTAAGGAACCACAAAGAATGAGAATGGACAAAAAATTCAGACCAAATGGGGATGTAAAAAGTGAATTTTGGAGACAAGCTGCTGTTTTTGATCTGTAAAATTTTGTTTTCTGCTCTATTTATAGAGTCCCATTTGAATTTTGAATACAGGGGGAGAGTAGAGCCCTTTTTGTAAATAAAAATTAATTAAAATGAAAGGCAAATAATAATCCATTGAGAATATATCTGTATAATTCCAAAATAATTAGATGATGGATGTTTCAATAGAAAATAAAATTCAAATCAATCTTTCTCCTTCTAAGCAACTGAAATAATGACATATGTAGATTTACTAAATCACTTGCCACAACCAGAGTCCTGTCTGATCTAAACTTTTTGAAAGCATGCTCATCCGGTTTATTCATAGCAATTTCAGGAAAATTAAGGCAAAGTGATAGTTAACAGTCCCTCTCCCTAACAGCACTTCAACAGATTATTTTAATATGATATTTCGTTAGGACAAAAATGTCTGAGTTAAGGAGGACTAAGCACACATTATGGAAATAACTATACCCATTTTGCTTGCGGGTTGTCCGTGCCACAGTAAGGCCTAGATAAAAATCAGGATGTTGCATGGTGGGCAGACAGTGTGTTCACTCTAGGGTACAGGACATCAGAGGGATAAGTACCACGAGGAGGAAGGTTGAAAGGCTAAGGATACAGTGGAAAGCAAGAAACAAGGCTTTGAAACTAGGGAATTTAGCCAAGGAAGTGACAGAAATGAAGTAAATAGTATCATTCAAATAATTCACTTTATGGCCTTATTCAGGGGTATTTTTATTGGCTTAGGAAAATTTGTTCTCACTTTAATGATCAGCACTTGATATAAATTTAGTAACAATCATTATAGTATGTAAAAATATAATTAGTAAATTATTTTTAAAATGCCCATATTCACTACAGTTAAGCCACATCCAACTTCTTTGTATGTATCTATAATTAACTACCACCCTGTTCTTAATAGACTGCTAACAAAACTCCTAATAAGAGGAGAATACTATTTTTCTTTGGCTCCCCAAGGAACTCCTCCTCTTCTAGGGTGTGCTTTTAATTCATGTCATTTCTGTCTGTGACACTGAATTTCTTCCTGAAAATAAAGTCCAATCACTATTTGTGGGAACCCTCCTACTCTGGCTCTAATGGCTTCTAAATTAGCCTGGAAAGCATGTGCTTCTAGCGGCCTGGAAGATGCAATTAATTGTTTTTATCTAAATCTATTCACTTTAGAAACCAGAATGTAGAATGCTTGGGAATGAGCTTATACTAGGTTAGATCTCACTGGTTTAGATAAGAGGAATTAAAAAAAAGAAAAGAAAAGAAAAAAGAAAAAAAAGAAAAGAAAAAAACCAAGACTGAGTAAAGCTTCTGTAATTCAACTAAACAAATGTTTATGGAATGCCTACAATACATTCTTGGCTTTCACTGATGCTATTGAGGTTTTTGAGCTGAATCCTGGTAAATATTGTTCTTTTAGCTTTTTAAAATCCTTCATATGTAGGTTATAACATAATTTTAGCTTATGCATGCACAAAATGGGTGAAGAAGCCAGATCTCTTATTTATGTGCAATTCCTATTGAACAATGACAGCCCTACTTAGAAACTGTGCTGAATCAAACTTAGGACAAATATTGATGGCAAAGTTATAGGGTATTGAGAAATTTTTACAATATATAAGTTGTAGATGTAGCCTTGTATGTACTTTCTCTGACCTTCAGAGAATCTCAGACTGCTTCAAATTGCTGGGGATAAATTATGTTCTTTGTGTACAACTAGCCAGATGGAGAAGGCAGCAGAGGATATCCATTCTTATTCCAGCACAGCAACACGATTAAAAACTCTTTAATGTGGAGATTTCAAAGATTTCTAAAGATTAGAGGGTTGGAGTCTTTCATTACTGAGAAATACAGTGAGAGATGCTGAAAGGAACCCTGCACCCTGTGTTCTGGCAGTTAAGTGGTTTGGATAGATATTTGTCATTTAAGAATAAGAATAAAGAGAACATGTGATCTATTTAAATAGCTCAGATTAAAAAGAAGAAAATAATATTAAATTTAATCAAGTACAATCTTAGGGAAAATAATACTAAAATTTAATTTAAATAATTCAAGCATATTATTTGAAATAGGTTAATAATTAAACTGGGTAGTCTTTTCCCTAAAGAAGCCCATGGAAGAAAACCTCTCATATTTTGAAGGAAAAATATTTGGGTCAGTTCTAACGTATCTTGACTGCAAATTCCTCTCCTGTAAAATGATAAGGTTGGACTTAGATTGCTACTTAGATTTAGCTCTAAAATTCTAGAGATTTTATGATCATCAGTAAGAGAGACTTTACAAAATAACACCAAGTAAATTATTCCAAGGACAACAAAGAAGCAGATCAAATAGACCACATCAAAACTAAGATTGTCCAAATTTCAGGTAGAAGGCTTTTAAACAGAATGTCAAAACCCGATTCTAATCATTAACTTAGGGAAACTCACTGTAAACAATTTAGATTCCAGATAAACTCTACCTAATTTTGACTTACTGTGAAAATGCCATCTTCCCATTTGTAATTGCATTTATTTGTTTAGCTATTTTCCACTGAATGTTTACTTGAGGATTTCCTTTCTATTTGTCATTTGAATAATAATTATTATTATGTCCTCTAAATGCTTTCCAATATACTCAGATATGTAGTAAAGTGAAACAACGCCTCAAGATAGGTGACCTCAGTTAGCATGCAAGGAATGAGTTGAAGAGTGCTCATGGTAATAAATCCTGAAAATTTACTTCCTCAACATTTCTTTGATATAGGAATATATATTCAATTAAACCCTACTTCAAATGATAAATCTCTTGAACCACTTATAAGGCAGCTGTAAAAATATCATTGGTTGAGTAAATGTTTCTCATTCATTTCTTATTCTTATTTCTTTAATATCTAATAAAAAAAATATATAGGTTTGTGGGTTAGAGTATTTGCTTTAAATTAATTGATTTGGGTTCCTGTCTTGGTGATGCCATTTATGAACTGTAAGATCTTGAATGAAATATTTAACCTAACTAATGTGTCTAATCTATAAAGTGCAGAAAATAAATTTCAAAATATTCTGAGATTTAGAGGAGAAAAAGCTATGGAAAATAATGCCACAGTAAACACAGGGGTGCAGACATCTTTTCGAATTAGTGTTTTCATATTCTTTGGATAAATACCCAGTAGTGGAATTACTGGATCATTTGGTAGTTCTGTTTTTTAATTTTTCAAGAAACCTCCATACTGTTTTCCATACTGGCTGTACCTATTTACATTCCCACCAACAATGCATGAGGGTTCCCTTTTCTCCACATCCTTGCCAACACTTGTTATTTCTTGTCTCTTTGATACTAGCCATCCTGACTGGTGTGTGGTGATATCTCATCATGGTTTTGATTTGCATTTCTCTGATGATAGTGATGTCAAGCGTCTTCTCATGTGTCTATTGGTCATCTGTATGTCTTCTCTAGAAAAATATCTACTCAGGTCCTCTGTCCATTTTTTTTTTTAAAGACTTTATTTATTTGACAGAGAGAGACACAGCGAGAGAAGGAACACAAGCAGGGGGAGTGGGAGAGGGAGAAGCAGGCCTCCCGCCGAGCAGGGAGCCCGATGCGGGGCTCGATCCCAGGACCCTGGGATCATGACCTGAGCCGAAGGCAGACGCTTAACGACTAAGCCACCCAGGCGCCCCCTCTGTCCATTTTTTAATCAATAGTTTGTTTGTTTGTTTTGGTGTTGAATTGTATAAGTTATTTATCTAGTTTGGATGTTAACTCCTTGCCAGCTATATCATTTGCAAATATCTTCTCCCATTCAGTAGATTGCATTTTCATTTTATTGATGGTTTCCTTCACTGTGCAAAAGCTTTTTATTTTGATGTAGTTCCAATAGTTTATTTTTGCTCGTGTTTTCCTTCCCTTAGGAACCATATCTAGAAGAACATTGCTTTGGCCAATATCAAAGAAATGACTGCCTGTTTTCTCTTTTAGGATATATTTAAGGTTTTATGTCTCACATTTAGGATTTTAATCCATTTTTAGTTTATTTTTGTATATGGTGTAATAAGGTGGTCCAGTTTTCCCAATACCATTTATTGAAGAGACTGTCTTTTCCCCATTGTATTATTGCCTATTTTGTCATAGATTAATTCACCATATAATTGTGGGTTTATTTCTGGGTTTTCTATTCTGTTCTATTGATCTATCTGTCTATTTTTTGCCAATACCACATTATTTTGATTACTATAGCTTTGTAAATCTGCAATTGTGATACCCCCAGCTTTGTTCTTCTTTCTCAAGATTGCTTTGGCTATTCAGGGTCTCTTGTGTTTTCCTACAAACTTTAGCATTATTTGTTCTACTTCTGTGAAAAATGCTTTTGGTGTTTTGATAGGGATTGCATTGAATCTGTAGATTGCTTCAAGTAGTATGGACATTTTAACAATATTCTTCTAATCCATGAGCATGGAATACCTATTTATTTGTGTCTTTAATTTCTTTCATCAGTGTTTTATAGTTTTCAGAGTACAGGTCTTGTATCTCCTTGGTAAATTTATTTCTAAGTATTTTATTCTTTTAGGTGCAATAATAAATGGAACTGTTTTCTTAATCTCTCTTTCTACTACCTTGTTATTAGTATATAGAAATGCTACCAATTTCTTGGTATTAGTTTTTGTATCCTGCAACTTTACTGAACTCATTTTTTGCTTCTAGTAGTTTTTTGGTGGAGTCTTAGGGTTTTTATGTATAATATCATATCATATACAAATACTGACAGTTTAACTTCTATACCAATATAGATGCCTCTCCTTCCTCCCTTTCTTTTCATTCTTTCTTTCTTTCTTTCTTTCTCTCTTTCTTTCTTTCTTTCTTTCTTTCTCTTCCTTCCTTCCTTCTTTCTTTCTCTTTCTCTTTCTTTCTTTCTTTCTTTCTTTCTTTCTTTCTTTCTTTCTTTCTTTCTTTCTTTCTTTCTTTCTTTCTTTCTTTCTTTCTTTCTTTCTTTCTTCTTTCTTTCTTTCTTCTTTCTTTCCTTTCTTTTCTTCTTCCTGTTGTCTGATTTCTGTGGCTAGGACTCCTAAACTATGCTGAATAAAAGTCTTATTCCGGATCTTATTCCTGGTCTTATTCTTGATCTTAAAGGAAAAGCTCTCCGTTTTTCACCACTGACTATGATATTAGCTGTGTGTTTTTCATATATGGCCTTTATTATGTTGAGGCATGTTCCCTCTAAACCCACTTTGTTGAGAGTTTTGTGTGTTCATTTTTATTCATCTAGAAAGCACTTTCCTATTTCTTTTTTGATTTCTTCTTTGACTCATTGATTAATTTATTGATTTCCATATATTTGTATACTTCTCAAAAACTGTTACTGGTTTCTGATAATGTCTGTTATTGATTTTTTAAAATATTTTATTTATTTATTTTGAGAGCAAGAGTAGGTGAGCAGGGGGAGGAGCAGATGAAGAGGGAGAGAATCTTAAGGAGACTTCATGCTGAGCACAGAGCCTGACACAGGCTCGATCTCACAACCATGAGATCACGACCTGAGCTGAAATCAAGAGTCAGTCGCTCAACTGACTGAGGCACACAGGCACCCCTGTCTGTTACTGATTTTTAACTTTATTTCCTTTAGTCTGAGGATAATATGCTTTATATGACTTCAATTCTTTTATTTTTACCAGGCTTATTTTATGGCCTAGTATATGGTCTATTTTGGAGAATATTCATGTGTAATTAGGGAAGAATGTATATATTCCTTTTGGAGGAGTGTACTATAAATGTTATCTATTTACTTTATACTGTTGTTCAAGTCTTCTATTTTCTTTTTGGTCTTCTGCCCACTTGTTCTATGCATTATGGAAAGCAGAGTGTTAAGTCTTCAACTTTTATTATTGAATTGTATATTTCTCCCTTCCTATTCTGTCAGTTTTTTGTTTCTATTCTTTGATTTCTGTCTTTAAGTTAGATATTTTTAAAAAATATACTAGAAAATTTTCTTGTTCTTTTTTATTATATTTCAAAAACTATTTTCTTAGTAATTGCTTTGGGCATTAAAATTAACAACTTTTTTTTTTTAATTTTGCTAGTTCAAACCTAGTTTAAACCACAGTAATAGTTTTTTAATTTCAGTTATTTTTAACTCCATAATTTCTATTTGTTTAAGATAATTTCCATCTTTGTATTAATATTCTCTATTTGACAAAATATCTTTCTAATTTTTCTTTAATTCTTAGATATGGTTTTCTTTAATCCTTTGAACATACTTAGAATTGCTAATTTAAAACCTTTGACTAATAAGACCAATATCTGGGCTTCATTAGAAACAGTTTCCATTGACTATTATTTATTTTTTTACTTTTATAGGCCATATTTTTCTATTTCTTTGCGTTTCATGTGCTTTTGTTGAAAATTGGGTTTTAAATAATATAATATTTATATTGTAAATATATTACAACTCTGTTGTAATTTTTATTAGTCAATTTCCTGGTTTATTTCTCTAAATTCTGTATTCTTTGTCATGTATGGTTTCTGAAATCGACTCAATTAGCCTAGTAGTCAGCTAATTATTGGACAGATATTGCATTAATTGTCTTGAACTAATAAGTTTCCCAGCCTTTGCTTGAGGATTCTGTTTGTTTTAGGGGTAGGTCTACAGTGCTTTAGCAGATTAGTCCACATTTCTGCCTTAAATTTCACGACTTGCTTGTACAGAAGCCTCAAGGTCAGTCAGAGGTGAAAGATTAAGGCCTTCTCTGATCTTTTCTGGAAATACATATATACAAATGGTGCCCTTTTGGGGTAATTTTATTATATATATATTTTATCTATTGTTAAATTCCATAATATTATATAATTACTATTTCCCCATCTATCATCTTTCCCATTATGGCTTTGCTCCCACCCATTGCTTTGTGCTATTATTGACAAATATATTACATATATCATAATATATATATTACATATATCACAATACTGTATATGATACTATTTTATACAGTGGCTATTTAAATCAGGTAAGATAAAAAGCAGAAAATATGCAATAATAGTGTCCATTATAGTTACATAATTACCTTTATTTAGCTTATTTTCTCTTGATTAACATTTTATTGTCTTGAAGAAAACTTTTCTATAGTTTATACGTAATTCATCTACTATTAAAGAATAAGACAAAATTTTCCTAATCACCTGAGTTTCTCCATCAGTGGGCACATTGTTCCAGGTGATATGGCATCTGGATTAGTCGTTTCCCCACTAAACATGACTCTACTTAATTAAGTGGAATGTAATCATTCTTTCACCACATCTTAGCCTAATAATCATTTTTTAATACCCCATGTCACTGAGAGCATATATTCCTACCAAAATAATTATGAGATTATACCTGAATCACTTAGACTTCTTCATAATTAGAAGCAAACAAAAGATTGAATATCAAACAAGAATCTCAATAGAAGGAGTATGGGGTTGTCTCTATAGTTGACTGCCTTTAGATGAACCACTACTAACTATCCTTAATTTCTGTTTGCACATAATTACTGAATTCTCAAGTGTGATTGCCCTAACCTGCCAAGTCACAAGCCACTGAACTACCTGAGTATTCCACAATTCAAAGCCAAACTCCAGAATTATATGAAGAATGTGGAGATGAAATGAATGTGGAGTTACTAAAATGGTACCTTCATGGAAAGAAAATATAAGACACCTCAGATTCCATCCCTCAATGATAGATTAGGCAAATCCAGTCACTTTGATTGTTAAAGAAGCCCCAAATCAACTCTAAACACATCTCTTCCCTTACCCTGCCTCAGACTTGACCCTTGGCTGGGGCTCTACACTAGGGAAGGAGACATGCTCTACAGATCATTCCTTTTTTTCTCTTACTTCCCTCCTTCCTGTTTATATATATATATATATATATATTTTTTTTTTTTTTCTAGGTAAGGGGGTGGGTGGGACATACACAAAGGCACGTAAGCTTTATTCTTGACTGGGAAGCAATTGCAATTCGCTATCAACTATGCTGCTGCCCTCTGGCTAACACTGACTCATCATTGATTCTTCTAGGTAGCAGTCCTTAGGACTCATGGGTGAATTTTTTTTATTTTGTTTTGCTTTGATTTTGGTTTTGGTTTTGGTTTGTTTTCTCCAAGGAGGCAGGGTACTGTGTGTTATGCCTACTGCGGAGTTCACTGATGTGTGTTACACTCTGTTAGCAAGCTTCAGCCTGACTTTTTTTACTTCCTGCCAATACAGTTGCTTCTATAAAATCACTACTGCTGAGATACGCTTGGTTGGCCAAGAACCCTTTTACTTGAGATATCAGCAAATGTTTCAAGCCTAGGTGCATTCTGCAGTGTCCACTAGATCCACATGGATACACACATGGCTAATGTCATGCCAAAAAAGTGGGAGGGAGGCTATTTCTCTGCTGCCCCCTTTCTCTCAATCCATTGCTCATCTGCTAAGCTTTTCGGAATGGCAGATCAGTACAACTGTGCTGTGAGAGAGACAGAACAACTTTCCACATGTGTATTTGACATTTGAAACTGTGGTATCATTTGTTCATTTGCTTTATATTGTGCTGTCAAATGTTCTGTGTATAATAGGAATATCAGGCCTTAAAGTTCATATGTGTGGTAAATACTTCCCAATTTTATAGATTCCTTTTTTTTTAAGATTTTTATGTATTTATGTATGTATGTATGTATGTATGTATGTATGTATTTATTTATTTATTTATTTGAGAGAGAGAGAGCATGCACTCTCAAGCGGGGTGGGAGGGTGGTGAGCAGGAGAGGAGCAGAGGGAGAGGGAGAGGGACAAGCAAACTGGCAGCTGAGCCCAGAGTCCCATGCAGGGCAAAAATAATGGTTAGATGCCATGTACATGGAAATGCCTTAACTATATGCATGTTGTCAGGCCTGGGGGCCTCTTCTGACCTTGTCAAGGGGAGTGCTAACCTTCTCTCCTTTCATATAACATTCCTTTATTTATTTATTCTTTAACATATTATGGTAAGCCTTCTAGTCACTTATTGTTAAAGTTTAAATTTTTATGTAATAAAATTTATCATATTTTTATGATTCTGAATTTTGTGTTATACCTTGAAATTCTTTTCTATGTGATTATAATTTCATTTTTAGCACTCATAAAAACTATGTATGTAGATATTTTATTCATTTGAAATTTATTTTATTCTTTTTTTAAAAAATATTTTATTTATTTATTTATTAGAGAGTGAGTGAGAGAGAAACAGCGTGAGAGGGGAGAGGGTCAGAGGGAGAAGCAGGCTCCCCGCTGAGCCGGGAGCCCGATGTGGGACTCGATCCCAGGACGCTGGGATCATGACCTGAGCTGAGGGCAGTCACTTAACCAACTGAGCCACCCAGGCGCCCTGAAATTTATTTTATTCTAAAGAGAATGGTGGAGATCCATTTTTTTAAGTAGCTATCTAATTTTTCCAAAGGTAGTTCACTTAATACTTCGTATTATCTCCACTGATTATATTAATTATTTTAATATATATTAAATATCATTTGGTTTTGGGGATTGAACTTCTAAATAAATCATTGTTAAGATGTCATTTCCTAGATATTGTGTTCTTTACTAAGCTTTTGTAATTGTTTAAATTATGTCTTTAAAATAGTCAATCTAAATATATGAAATATCTTTCTAATTATTTGTCTTTTTTAAATTTTTTATTGTTATGTTTATCACCAACATTACATCATTAGTTTTTGATGTAGTGTTCCATGATTCATTCTTTGTGCATAACACCCAGTGCTCCATGCACAACGTGCCCTCTTTATTACCCATCACCAGGCCCACCTCCCTTCTAGAACACTCAGTTTTTTTTTTCAGAGTCCATCGTCTCTCATGGTTCATCTCCCCCTCCAATTCCCCCTACTTCATTCTTCACCCCCTACTATCTTGTTTTTTTTATTAACATATATTGTATTATTTGTTTCAGAGGTAAGGATCTGTGATTGAACAGTCTTGCACAACTCACAGTGCTGACCATAGCACATACCCTCCCCAGTGTCTATTACCCAGCCACCCCATCCCTCCCACCCAACCCCCCACTCCAGCAACCCTCAGTTTATTTCCTGAGATTAAGAATTCCTCATATCAGTAAGGTCATATGATACATGTCTTTCTCTGATTGACTTATTTCGCTCAGCATAACACCCTCCAGTTCCATCCACGTCATTGTAAATGGCAAGCTATCATTCCTTTTGATGGCTGCATAATATTCCATTGTATATATATACCACTTCTTCTTTATCCATTCATCTGCCAATGGACATCTTGGCACTTTCCACAGTTTGGCTATTGTGGACAGTGCTGCTATAAACATCGGGGTGCACGTACCCCTTCGGATCCCTACATTTGTGTCTTTGGGGTAAATACCCAGTAGTGCAATTGCTGGATCATATGGTAGCTCTATTTTCAACTTTTTGAGGAACCTCCATACTGTTTCCCAGAGTGGCTGCACCAGCTTGCATTCCCACCAACAGTGTAGGAGGGTTTCCCTTTCTCCACATCCCCGCCAACATCTGACGTTTCCTGACTTGTTCATTTTAGCCATTCTGACTGGTGTGAGGTGATATCTCATTGAGGTTTTGATTTGGATTTCCCTGATGCTGAGCGATGTTGAGCACTTTTTCATGTGTCTGTTGGCCATTTGGATGTCTTCTTTGGAAAAATGTCTGTTCATGTCTTCTGCCCATTTCTTGATTGGATTCTTTGTTCTTTGGGTGTTGAGTTTGATAAGTTCTTTATAGATTTTGGATACTAACCCTTTATCTGATATGTCATTTGCAAGTATCTTCTCCCATTCTGTCGGTTGTCTTATGGTTTTGTTGACTGTTTCTTTTGCTGTGCAAAAGCTTTTTATCTTGATGAATTCCCAATAGTTCATTTTATTGCCCATTGCCTTTGGTGATGTTTCTAGGAAGAAGTTGCTGTGGCTGAGGTTGAGGAGGTTGCTGCCTGTGTTCTCCTTTAGGATTTGGATGGACTCCTGTCTCACATTGAGGTCTTTCAACCATTTGGAGTCTATTTTTGTGTGTGGTGTAAGGAAATGGTCCAGTTTCATTCTTCTGCATGTGGCTGTCCAATTTTCCCAACACCATTTGTTGAAGAGACTGTCTTTTTTCCATTGGACATTCTTTCCTGCTTTGTCAAAGATGAGCTGACCATAGAGTTGAGGGTCCATTTCTGGGCTCTCTATTCTGTTCCATTGATCTATGTGTCTGTTTTTGTGCCAGTACCATACTGTCTTGATGATGACAGCTTTGTAATAGAGCTGGAAGTCCGGAATTGTGATGCTGCCAGCTTTGCTTTTCTTTTTCAACATTCCTCTGGCTATGCAGGGTCTTTTCTGGTTCCATACAAATTTTAGGATTATTTGTTCCATTTCTTTGAAAAAAGTGGATGGTATTTTGATGGGGATTGCATTGAATGTGTAGATTGCTCTAGGTAGCATTGACATCTTCACAATATTTGTTCTTCCAATCCATGAGCATGGAACGTCTTTCCATTTCTTTGTGTCTTCCTCAATTTCTTTCATGAGTCTTTTGTAGTTTTCTGAGTACAGATCCTTTGCCTCTTTGGTTAGATTTATTGCTAGGTATCTTATGGTTTTGGGTGCAATTGTAAATGGGATCGACTCCTTAATTTCTCTTTCTTCTGTCTTGTTGTTGGTGTATAGGAATGCCACTGATTTCTGTGCATTGATTTTATATCCTGCCACTGTACTGAATTCCTGTATGAGTTCTAGCAGTTTTGGGGTGGAGTCTTTGGGGTTTTCCACATAAAGTATCATATCATCTGCAAAGAGTGAGAGTTTGACTTCTTCTTTGCCAATTTGGATGCCTTTTATTTCTTTCTGTTGTCTGATTCCTGTGGCTAGGACTTCTAATACTAGGTTGAATAGCAGTGGTGATAGTGGACATCCCTGCTGCGTTCCTGACTTTAGGGGGAAAGCTCTCAGTTTTCTGCATTGAGAATGATATTTGCTGTGGGTTTTTCATAGATGGCTTTTATGATATTGAGGTATGTACCCTCTATGCCTATACTCTGAAGAGTTGTGATCAAGAAAAGATGCTGTACTTTGTCGAATGCTTTTTCTGCATCTATTGAGAGGATCATATGATTCTTGTTCTTTCTTTTATTAATGTCTTTTGTCACATTGATTGATTTGCAGATGTTGAACCAACCTTGCAGCCCAGGGATAAATCCCACTTGGTCATGGTGAATAATCCTTTTAATGTACTGTTGGATGCAATTGGCTAGTATTTTGGTGAGAATTTTTGCATCTGTGTTCATCAAGGATATTGGTCTGTAATTCTCCTTTTTGATGGGGTCTTTGTCTGGTTTTGGGATCAAGGTAATGGTGGCCTCATAAAACGAGTTTGGAAGGTTTCCTTCCATTTCAATTTTTTGGAGCAGTTTCAGAAGAATAGGTATTAATTCTTCTTGAAATGTTTGGTAGAATTCCCCTGGGATGCCATCTGGCCCTGGGCTTTTGTTTTTTGGGAGATTTTTGATGACTGCTATAATTTCCTTAATGGTTATAGGTCTGTTCAGGTTTTCTATTTCTTCCTGGTTCAGTTTTGGTAGTTGATACATCTCTAGGAATGCATCCACTTCTTCCAGGTTATCTACTTTGCTGGCATATAGTTGCTCATAGTATGTTCTTATAATTGTTTGTATTTCTTTGGTGTTGGTTGTGATCTCTCCTCTTTCATTCATGATTTTGTTGATTTGGGTCATTTCTCTTTTCTTTTTGATAAGTCTGGCCAGGGGTTTATCAATCTTGTTAATTCTTTCAAAGAACCAGCTCCTAGTTTCATTGATCTGTTCTACTGTTCTTTTGTTTTCTAGTTCATTGATTTCTGCTTTGTTCTTTATTATTTCTCTTCTCCTGCTGGGTTTAAGCTTTATTTGCTGTTCTTGATCTAGCTCTTTTAGGTGTAGGGTTAGGTTGTGTATTGGAGACCTTTCCTGTTTCTTGAGAAAGGCTTGTATTGCTATATATTTTCCTCTTAGGACTGCCTTTGCTGCATCCCAAAGATTTTGAGTGGTTGTGTTTTCATTTTCATTGGTTTCCATGAATTTTATTAATTCTTCAATTTCCTGGTTGACCCATTCATTCTTTAGTAGGATGCTCTTTAGCCTCCATGTAGTTGAGTTCTTTCCGACTTTCCTCTTGTGATTGAGTTCTAGTTTCAAAGCATTATGGTCTGAAAATGTTCAGGGAATGATCCCAGTCTTTTGGTACCGGTTGAGACCTGATTTATGACCTAGGATGTGATCTATTCTGGAAAATCTTCCATGGGCCTAGAGAAGAATGTGTATTCTGTTGCTTTGGGATGGAATGTTCTGAATATGTCTGTAAAGTCCATTTGGTCCAGTGTGTCATTTAAGTCTTTATTTCTTTGTTGATCTTTTGCTTAGATGAAATGTCCATTTCAGTGAGGGGGGTGTTAAAGTCCCCCACTATTATTGTGTTGTTGTCAATGTGTTTTTTTGTTTTTGTTATTAATTGGCTTATATAATTGGCTGCTCCCATGTTAGGGGCATAGATATTTACAACTGTTACATCTTCTTGTTGGATAGACCCTTTGAGTACGATATAGTGTCCTTCCTTATCTCTTGTTACAGTCTTTGGTTTAAAATCGAATTTGTCTGTTAAAAGGATTGCCACCCCAGCCTTATTTTGGTGTCCATTAGCATGGTAAATGGTTTTCCACTCCCTCGCTTTCAATCTGGGGGTGTCTTTGGGTCTAAAATGAGTCTCTTGCAGACAGCATATCGATGGGTCTTGTTTTTTTATCCAATCTGATAGCCTGTGTCTTTTGTTTGGTGCATTTAGCCCATTTACATTCAGGGTAACTATTGAAAGATAGGAATTTGATGCCATTGTATTGCCTGTAAGGTGACTGTTACTGTATATTGTCTGTGTTCCTTTCTGGTCTATGTTGCTTTTAGGCTCTCTCTTTGCTTAGAGGACCCCTTTCAATATTTCTTGTAGTGCTAGTTTCATGTTTGCAAATTCCTTTAGTTTTTGTTTGTCCTGGAAGCTTTTTATCTCTCCTTCTATTTTCAATGATGGCCTAGCTGGATATAGTATTCTTGGCTGCATACTTTTCTCATTTAGTGCTCTGAATATATCCTGCCAGTCCTTTCTGGCCTGCCAGGTCTCTGTGGATAGGTCTGTTGCCAATCTAATGTTTCTACCATTGTAGATTACATATCTCTTGTGCCGAGCTGCTTTCAGGATTTTCTCTTTGTCTCTGAGACTCGTAAGTTTTACTATTAGATGTCGGGGTGTTGACCTATTTTTATTGATTTTGAGAGGGGTTCTCTGTGCCTCCTGGATTTTGATGCTGTTTTTTTCCCCAAATTAGGGAAGTTCTCTGCTCTAATTTGCTCCAATATACCTTCTGTCCCTCTCTCTCTTTCTTCTTCTTCTGGGATCCCAATTATTCTAATGTTGTTTCGTCTTATGGTATCCCTTATCTCTCAAATTCTGCCCTCCTGATCCAGGAGTTGTTAATCTCTCTTTTTCTCAGCTTCTTTATTTTCCATCATTTGGTCTTCTATCTCGCTGATTCTCTCTTCTGCCTCATTTATCCTAGCAGTTAGAGCCCCCATTTTTGATTGCACCTCATTAATAGCCTTTTTGACTTTGACTTCATGAGATTTTAGTTCTTTTATTTCTCCAGAAATGGTTTCTCTAATAACTTCCATGCTTTTTTCAAGCCCAGCTAGTATTTTTAAAATCATGATTCTGAACTCTATTTCTGACATTGTACTAATGTCCATATTGGCAGTCGGTTCTGCCTCTTGTTCTTTTGTTGAGATGGTTTTTTCTATCTTGTCATTTTGTCCAGAGGAGAACAGATGAATGAGAGAGCAAAATGCTAACAGTTACTCTAAACAAATCAGAAGAGACCTGAAACCGGGAGAAAAGAAAGAGAATGAAAGAAAAAAGAAAAAGAAATAAGATTAAAAAAAAAAGAATATGATCAAATATGATCAGGCTGTTGCATAGATCAGTGCCACACACTAGATTTTGGGTGTATTTTGGACTGTTAGAAGAAAGTGCCTCCCAAAATTTTAAAGAAAAAAAAAACTTTTATATGTACAAAAATAAGGGTTAATACGATGAAGGGATAGAATATGAGTGTAAAGAGGAAAAGTATAAAAGATTTTATAAAAGGAATTGATAAGATTTTGCTTGTAAAAAGAAAGAAGAGGATTTAAAAAAAAGGGGGAAAGAATGTGATTAGGCAGGAGACTAGAACAAAGCCATATGCTAGAGATTTAGGATATATTTTGATCTGTTAGAAGAAACTGTATCTCAAAATTTTAAAGAGAGAACAACTTATATATATATATATGCCAAAAATAATGGTAACTACTATGAAGGGATAGAATAGGACTCTAAAAATGAAAAATAAAAATGTTTTTTAAAAAAGGGATTGATAAGATGTTGGCTGAAAAAGGGAAAAAGAAAAATTAAAAAAAAAAAGATGATAGTTAAAAAAATTAACTTTGAAAGACTAAAGAATCACCATAAAAAAGCCATGGATTCTATGTGCAGTATTCCCCTAGCTCTGGAGTTTTGCTGTTCTCATTGATCGGTAAACTTGGTCTTGGCTGGCTGTTCTTGCTGATCTTCTGGGGGAGGGACCTGTTGCCATGGTTCCCAAATGTCTTTCCCAGAGGCGGAATTGCTCTGCCCTTGCCAGGTCCGGACTGAATAATCTGCTCGGGTTTGCTCTCAGGAGCTTTTGTTCCCTGCAAGCTTTCCGTTCACCTTTGGAGGCCAAGAGTGAAAATGGCAGCTTCCCAATCTCCACCCCAGAGGAGTTGAGACCTCAGGGCCCTGCTCCTCAGTGAGCCTCAGAGAAAAGCAGTCAATCACTCCCGCCTCCGTGGTCTCCGGCCCAACTCTGTGCTCACCTGGCCTGTGACCGAGTGTTTCTTTTTTTTTTTTTTAAAGATTTTATTTATTCATTTGAGACACAGAGATACAGAGAGAGAGAGAAAGCATGAGCAGGGAGAGAGGCAGGGGGAGAGGGGGAGCAGGCTCCCTGCTGAGCCAGAAGCCCAATGCAGGGCTCGATCCCAGGACCCCGGGATCATGACGCGAGCCGAAGGCAGATGCTCAACCATCTGAGCCACCCAGGTGCCCCCTGACCGAGCATTTCTATCTCTGGCACCCAACTTGGTATGGAGTCTGCAAACCCAGCAGATCCCTGTTGTGCGCTCCCTTGCCACTCCTCCCAGGGAAGGAATGGGAATCTCCCCGGATCTGCTGCTTGTTGGGTCCCTGCTGGAAGAGCAGTGGCCTGATTGTGCCACGGATCACAGTTTATGGCAACCCTGAGCTGAGAGCCCACGCCTCGGCTCCTTCTCTGTAGCTGGCTTCCTCGCTCCGATACCTGGGAGCTCTATCACTTGCCAGAAGCGGCCAACAGAGGCCCCCTCCCCTGCCGTCTATCCTCCCGAATATCACCTTGGATTCAGTTCTCCACACGTCCTACCTTCCAGAAAGTGGTCGCTTTTCTGTTCAGAGAGTTGTTGCTATTCTTTTCTTTGATCTCCTGTTGAGTTCATAGGTGTTCAGAATGGTTTGATCCCTATCCAGCTGAATTCCTGAGACCAGACGAAATCCAGGTCTCCTACTCCTCCACCATCTTGCTCCTCCCTCCAATTATTTAAGTCTTCTTATATACTTCATGGTAGAGTTCTAATATTTTCCTCATGTAAGTGAAATACACTTATTTTTACATTCATTTCTAGATATTTTATACTTTTTTTGCTATTCCTCTGATCCTGTTCTTATTTTCTTCTGTTATATTTTCTAAATTGTTATTATATATATACATATACATAAATGTTTTAATAATTGTTTTGTATCTATATATCTATATATATCTGAATTACTATTGCTACCTGCAAGATTATCAAAGTATCTTCTATTTCATACTTTAGTTGAGTCATTTGAGTCTTTCAAATGAAAAAATATCAAATTCTTAGGAAATAGTGAAAACTTTGCCTGTTGCTTTCTAGTATTTGTAACTTTTTTTGACTAATTAACTGATGAATTCCTCCAGAGCAATATAAATATCAATTGCATGACATCTCATCTTTCTTTTCCTCTTCCTCTTCTCTCTGCCTCTTTTACCTAATTGATTTATTTACATATAATTGTGTGTGTGTTTTTAGGTGAATAAATGTATTCATGATAGATTTCGGGTTTGATCTGGACTCAAAAATGAATTATTTAATTTTATTTAAATATTTAATTGTTAATATAAATTCCTTAATATTAAATTGTATTTTGTTCTGTGTATTATTTTAATGTCCAGGGATTCTATTTATTGGTATTTATTTCAGATTTTTTGTATTGCTATAATTGATCTTAGTCCTTGTTTTTTGTTCATTTTTTAAAATCAGACCTTTACCAGTTTGCTGGCTTAACTTAGAGAGCACAGTCTGAAACAAGGATTAAAGTATATACAGGAAGTAGATATGCAGTAGGAGTGAGGAGGCAAAGATAAACAGGTGAAAAAGATGTAACATGATGTCATGGATTACTGTTGGCCACTTCTTATGACAAGCCAGGCAGAGATATGACAGTATCTCAGAAAGTGTGTTTGATCATGTGTATTAGTTTGCTAGGGTTATCATTACAAAATAGCACAGACAGGGTGGTTTAAACAACAGAAACCTTTTCTCTCAGTTCTGGAGGATAGTCATCCAAGATGTTGGAAGATTTGATCTCTTCTAAGGTCTCTTTCTTTGGCTTGCAGATAGCCACCTCTTTACTGTGTCCTCAAATGGTCTCTCCTCTGTATATGCTCATCCCTGGTGTCTTTGTGTGTGTCCAAATTACCTCTTATAAAGACACCAGTCAGACTGGGTGAGGGCCCATGCTAACAGCCTCATTTTGGTGTTATCTCCTCCTTAAAGGCCCTGTTTCCAAATACAGTCACATTCTGATGGAGATACTGGGGGTTAGGGCTTCTACAGGAATTTGAGGGAACACAGTTCAGTCCATAACACCATACAAGGGAAACTTCATTGAGATCATCCACAGAAGGAAAAATGAGAAAGCATTTCTTTTAAAAATTAAGTCCCCCTCATTTTTCATTGACAAAAATTTACCTCTCCCAAATTGTAGTCTTTCATAGAAAAGGGAAGAGGAGGGCAGTCACAGGAACAGACTTAGAGTGTGGGGCCCCCTTGTATTCTAAGCCAACTAAGAGTATCAGAAACACTTAGAAGCAGTGCAGTTCAGAATCTGAGGAGGTATGTACGATTTGTCTCTACACACTTTTCTTATGATTATGCTGGCTTTGTGAGGGGAATTGGGGATCTTTCATTTTCTTTCTGAATTAAATTGTACCAGGATTATTTGTTCAATGAATTTGAAATAGTTCACTTGAGAAATCATGTTGATTGTGACATTTTATAGGAGAACATTGTTTGTCAACATTCTCTATTTGTTTTTAATGATGATTCATCTATTTAAGGTTTTAATAACTCTTCTTGAATTAATTTTAATAATTTATATATTCCTAAAACTTTCCATTGCATTCATTTTCAAATATATTTATATTGCTTTATATGAAATTATACCACAAAAGTCTAATTAATTTTCTCTTTACCTTTGAATATTTTCACTTTATTGTGTTAATGTCTTTTAATCTATCACTTATCATTATTCCTTAATTGTATTGTTTTTTTATCTTTTTAATTCATTAACTTCTGCTTTTAAAAAAAATGCGTATTATTTCCCTTTTTTAAACCTCTATTATAGTTGTTTTTAGCAAAAACATACATAAACAAATGAAACAAAATAATAAAGCTTTCTAACTTTCACCTTTGTCTCTTGTTTGCATTAGCTAGTGTTTGATATTATTCTTTTTACTTGAGAACTTTGAGTCAGTTGCTTTTAAACATATATTTGTTTTTAATACCTGTTTTTAAATCTGAGTGACTTTTATTTTTAAGATACTTGAGTTCAAGGCTTTTAAATGTATTGATGTTTATTATAGGAATGTTTGGTCTAAAATCTGCCACATCATTTTATGAAATTGAGTATAATTCTACATACAATAAAATAAAATATCCTACTTTCTTGCTTCAGTGGGTTTTGGAAAATTGTATGCATCTGCATACCCACAACTCAAAAGCAGAGATAGAAATTATTCCATACCCTTTCCAATCAAATTTCCAAACCTGCAAAAGCAACCACATTCTGACTTGTAACATCAAGTCTCGTTTTGCTATATTCTATTAGTCTGCATAGTGTTTTTGAAATTCATCCACATTGTTATGTATATGAGTAGATTGCTTCATTTAGTAGCTGAATAGTGTTGTGCTATATAAATATACCTAAATTTGTCCTTTCTCCTGTTGATAGGCATTTACTTGTGTCCAGTATGGGGCCATTATGAATTGTTATGGGCTGAATTTTATCTATCCAAATGAAGCCCTAATCACTACTACTTCAGAATGTAATTGTACTTGGAGATAGGGCCTTTGAAGAGATGATTAAGTTAAAATGAGGTCACCTGAGTGGGCCTTACTCCAATCTGACTGCTATCTTATAAGAAGTTTGGACATACCAGAAACACCTAGGTACATGTGCACTGAGGAAAGACCATATGGGGACACAGTGAGAAAACAGTCAGCCATCTGCAAGCCAAGGAGGTAGGCCTCAGAAGAAACCAAACCTGCTGACACCTTGATCTTGGACTTCTGGTCTCCAGAACTAGGAGAAAATGATTTATTTTGTTTAGGACACTCAGTCCGTGGTATTTTGTTTATGGCAGTTCTAGCAAACTAATACATAGATCAAGCTGCCATGAACATCTTGACACCTTTTTTTTTTTTTTGACATATGTTTTCTTTTCTCTTGAGTGGAATTGGATTTATGTCTAATTAGAAAAAAAATTGCCAAACTTTTCTCCAAAATGGTTGTATAATTTTACACTCCCATCAATAATGCATGAAAGTTCCAGTTGTTCTATATTCCTGCCGATGTTTGATGTCAGTCTTTTTATTTGAACCGTTCTAGTGGGTATAAGATGGTGTTTCCTTTGGTTTTAATTTGCTTTTTCTTGAAGACTAATAACATGGAACACCTTTTCATATGCTTATTTGCCATTTATTTAGCTTTTTGATATGTTTTGTTATCTCTTCAGTTTATTTTTTGAGTAGTTCTATTTAATCTTGAATAGCTTTATAGACTTATGGAAATTTTGTATTAATTTTTTTAAAAAAATGATGTAATTTGTTAGATACATGTATTAGAAGTACTTTTTCCTAATCAATATCTTGTCTATTCAGTTTAATGGTTATTTTTGATCAACAGTAAAGTTTAACTTTGGAGACAAATTTATGCTTTTCCTTTTATGGTTAATGTTTTTTATATCCTATCCAGCACATCTAAACCTACCCTGAGATTGCAAAGATATTATCCTATGTTTTCTTCTAGAAGATTTATGGCCTAGGCTTTTGTTTTTAGTTCTGTGCTGCATCCTGTACTAATTTTTTGAGTATGGAGTAAAATGGCTTCAACATATTTCTTTAAAAGGACTTACACTATTCTTGTGCCCACTCTTCAGACTGAATTTTTTTTCAAACAAAAAAAAAACTTTGATAAAAATTGGCATTTTTTTTCTTACCCCATTTATAGTAAATTCCCCTTGTCCTACGGCTTCTCCTGGGATAAGAGCCACATGGGTCTCTCCTCTCTCTCCTATGAAGAGCTAGTCACTTTCTGAAATTTAGTTCATTTAAGTTTTATATTTTTGGCTCTCTAGCATTTGTTTGTATTTTTTGTTCTAATTGTTGTGTTGTTTTTAGTAAGGATAGAACTTATTTAAAGGAATTATTGTAAGGTTGATGGAAAATATTATTGCAATAGGGCAAGGGACCTACTGAAATCATGAAACTACTCTGACAATGAGATCTGCAAGCATGTTAAAAAAAAATTCTCTGGTGTGTTTTAATAGTTTGAGTGATTATCTCTTGTGAGACCTAGATCCTTTATAGAGATCCTAACAGAAAGTGTTATTTTCATATATATTGTTTTCCCTGGTTTTCCATATTTTTTGTATGCTTTGCTATTTGGTTTATTTGTCTTACTTGGAGTCTTGAAAGATATATACATTGTTTTTATTTTTTCTAGTATTATTGTTACAAATTTAATTAACATAACCAAATGTATATTTGTCACTTATCGCTTTTAGAAATAATTTCATTTCATTTCACATACCTTCCCCTATTATCTCAAACTTCCAAAGCTTTATTATAAAGCCTTAGAAATAGTTGTTAAATAGAACACTATTTTATTACCTACAATCTATTTAAAACTTTATAATATTTATGTTATTTAATATTACCTTAAAGCTTTTTTAGCCTTTTATATTTTAATAAATCCAATGATCATCGCTACATTTTTATAATGTGGCTTTTCATTACTAGATTGATGGACTAGACTAGCTGGAAATAAAGTTAATTTTTTTTTAAAGATTTTATTTATTTATTTGACAGAGAGAGACACAGCGAGAGAGGGAACACAAGCAGGGGGAGTGGGAGAGGGAGAGGGAGAAGCAGGCTTCCCGCCGAGCAGGGAGCCTGATGTGGGACTCGATCCCAGGACCCTGGGATCATGACCTGAGCCGAAGGCAGATGCTTAACCGACTGAGCCACCCAGGCGCCCCTAAAGTTAATTATTTTTTAGAAGAGTATATAGGTAGCATATCTCTGATCTACATGTTCAAGACTATTTTCTTAATATGGCAGGAATCACTCCATTCTTTTTGACAATGAATGTTATTTGGCGGAGGGTGGGGGGTGGGGTTGGGGGTGGGGAGAGCCAAAAATTATCAGCTAACACACACACACACACACACACACACACCAGTTTTTTTTTTTATCTTGAATACTTGTTCTTTCTCTCTGATTTCCATAGAATGATTTAGTTACATATTTTAGTAATTTAATAATATATACTCTTAAATTGTTATAATATTTTTCTGTGTAGAATTTTTGTATAGTATATTGGAGTGAGGGAGACCACAGAACCAACAATAAAATCAATCCATACACAATGTTTCAAAATGTAGTGGATTGGATTGTGCTTCATACCTTGAACAGTATTAGCAAATGCTTTGTTGCTTTTCCTTATTTATGTAATTTTATTCTCCTTTGGAGGGAGTAAGTTTTGTTTTCCTTTATTTAATTGTACTTCTGTAGAAAATGTCAACTTCTCTCAATGGATAAACTACCAAATGTAGCATCTCTGATAGTAAAAACCAAACAAGGAAACATACATAAAAATATGTATATTTAATTTCACTTTAAAAAAATTAAGTTTAGTATTTGGGTTATGTTGGTTAGTTTTATTTTTCAAATATATTTGTATTCAAAGTTTGGAAGATTGAATGGGAAATCACTTAGAAGTTTATATCTTGCAAATACAGATTCACATTGCATTTTGTTGGTAAATGTCTCCATTTTTCTCCAGATGCTCTAATTTTTATCAGGTTGGCATTTTATTTCCAAAATCCAAATAAATTAGCAAGGCATACAAAGCCCTTCAACACTTGCATACAGTCCATCTACCCATTTGTCTATCCATCCAGCAAGATCAATCCCTCCATACAACCAATACAAAAATCAAATTCAGTTATTCAAAAAACTCTCTAAGATTCTGTATTCTACCTCAGTGCCTCTATAAATGTTACTCTGCTGCCTAGATTGCTTATCTTTTTTTTTTTTTTTCCTCATCAGGGACTCAAACTTATCATCAATGTCCAAATCACATACCATATTCTCCATGGGAAGCATAGGGGAAAAAGTGCTACCCATGTATACCTACTGTATTAGTAGCAATTTTTATGAAGTATTTGAGTTATTTGTACTCTTTGCTAGACTTTGTGCCCCTAGAAATTAAGGACCATGTCTTATTTATCTTTGCTTTCTTAGTGTCTAGCATAAAATATGGCCATAACAGGTTCAATATTGCTGAATGAATGGACCACAATAGTTTTATGGCTACACAGCTAATTTTCATTAATTATTGAGACACATTTCTGTACTATTTTTATTAAGTAAATCTAGTTTGAAATTCATCAAAATCTATTTGTCACTAAGGACAGTGAAATAGAGGAAAGGCTTGCAGTTTTTGAGACCCTCAACTTAGTAATAACCTCTCAATACCTTATATTTATCACAGACTCCTCCTCACTCTTCCTTCTTGTTGAACGAGCTTTAATATTTTTACATACAAAATATGTAAAACAATATATAACCTAAATATAAGGTACATGTAGAGACATTTAGGTGGAGGGGGCTAGCTATGTATTAGTTCTATGAAAACAAATTATTTCATAATTTTTGTAAGACTGTAGCTTAATCCTAGACTATTCTCTCAAGTATGGCAGGGATAATAGCCACATTGCCTAAGATATGTGTAAAAGATGCATTATCCATGATAGAAACTATGAAAGGTCAGAAAGTCATTATCAGTTAAGAAAGAGGCAAGAAACAGTTGTGGGTAGAACAATAAATTTTCAATATAAGAAGAACAAGAACAACATAATTTTTCTTGGCAGCATTTGGTATTTTAGCATATTTCTGCTTAAAACTGTTTATCTTCCTAAAAGGAGCTATAGTTGATCCAAAAGCAAGAGATAAATGTTGAAATTGCAATATTGATATTGATTGTTTTTTAAATAGAGAAAACAATTATAAAGTTTTCTTGACACTGGATCAAAAGGTCTGATGCTGATTTCTTCAGTTCTTAACAGATATCTACTGCATGTCTTTAATCACACAGCATATATTACCAGCTGAAAAAAAGTTATTTCAAATTAAAAAAATAAACTCTGCCAAAATTATAAATATGTATTTATATAAATACAAAGTAAAGTACACATTAATCTTTGCAAAGAGAAACATTAATGAAAACATTGATAAAACTATTAAACTCTAACACTTACTTGTAATTGGTGATTTCAAATTAGAAAAAAGAATTAAAATTATGGCTCATACAACTCTCATCTTTTCATTGTTTCCCTTGGCTGTTGCCAGTAATAATCAAAGTATCTGTGTTGCCAGGTAACCATCTTTCCTAAGAACCTATTTTATGATGCTAGTTGTTTTTTGGAATTAAATAACAATTCCAGATAATAACATTTTTCGGTATCTTATTTGGAACCTTTTCTACTCTGGTAAATGTCATTTTAAACTTAATCTCAAGATACTACAATTTTTAGTATTTAATTGTTGTTCTGTGATTTATTTTGATTTCCAACAGATATATGCTTTTCCCTTATCACTTTAGAAATAAGCCAGTGTATCTTTTTTCTGGTCCATAAGCGTTCTAAGACTACTTATAAATCCTTAATTATAAAATGGATAGAAAATAAATTTCAAGGGATTAGTTACCCTTCCTGCCTTGTTTGTCACTTATATCCCCAGTTTCTAGAATAGTGGCTAGCACATGGTTAAGTATTCACTAAACATTTGTGGAATAAATAAACAATTGCATGAACTCATACAGCAGAATAAATCATTTTCATTCTCATTGTAGGGGCAATTTAAACTAATCTCTTATAAAAGGATCCTCATTAGTTTTAAAATATTTTGATAATCAGGGATGCTTCAATATGAGTCACCTTCAAAGTCAGTGATTTAGCTTGTCTACACATGTCCCCCTCTAAAAAGGAATGGAAAATAGCAAAGTCCTTTCTAAAGCCATGTGAGGTGGCCTCCTCACTGAGATATCTTACAACTTTTAGTTGTTTTGCATTCATATAAAACTCATTGGCGGCAGCTTAGAGCAATGTGAGGACTTGAATTTAAACCTGAGTCAAGCAAGATCTTGAAACAACTTTGCAATATTCTTCTCACATCCTGGATGTTTTGATAATGCTGCTGCCTCTTTCAGAGTTATATCTTGTATTTCAAATGAGATTGAATCCACTATTGTTAGCGAACTACAAAAATTAATTCAACAATACTATAAAATCTATTGTAATGCCAAATAGTTGAAACCTGTTGAGCTTTTTTCAAGTGTTAGAGTTATAATGGACTAGGCAAGGCAATGTTTATTCCAAAATAAGTAATTTTCACTCTCTATACTCCATATGTATCTGATATGGCTAAAGAACAGTCTTTATAACATAAAGATCACTTCGCACAAAGAGTGATAAAATTAGCAATATTAAAAATGTCATTCAGTTTACTTATGGATTTGGTATAGAAAATGTAACACTGATGAAAATTAAATGGTTGCTTTATTTTTCTTAACTGCTACTGGCCACAGTGTGTCCTGAAAATATGTGTTACTTTCAAACTGTATAAATTCCGTTGAACAGAAGTAGGAAGATATAGATTGTTATAAATTCCCAGAAAATTTTTTAGCTAACAATGAGCAAATTAGACTTTGTGCTACTACTGCTTTTCCTACTGATTTCAATTATCTCTAAGCAGATCCTATAAAGCACAAAGAGCCCTGTAGAAAAATAAACATCCAAAAATAGAAAGTGCATGAATGTGCAACAAGACCTGCTCAAAGACCACAGGGGAGCATACACCTGCCAAAGGCCCAGATAGAGCTGTGAGGTGGTGTCCCTTTAATGACAAAGGCATTGGTAATGCTGATGAGTTCTCCCTAGGGCAGATGAGCATGAAGTTAATGGTAGATGAGGAAAGACATTCATTCTTGAGGAGATGAGAGAACAAAAAGAGGGAAAGAGGCATCATGTTTGAATAATAAGTGGGATTTTAAAATTTTATTGTTGGAAGCATCAAAGAAGTAGTTACATCAAAGCAATCCTTGTCTTTGCTATTTGCTAGTTGTGGGAGCTTGGGCAAGTTACTAATCCTCTCTAAAATTATTCACCTAACAAGGTGATATTGATAACATTTTCTTATAATCATTAGATCATTTAATGTATATTAATTTTTTAAAATTACTTGGTACATAGTTAATGCTTAATAAACATGTAATAATAATTGTTATGCCTTTTGCTTTGAGTCATTCCTTTTTAATCAAGCCACTTTCCAAGGCTTATGCATATGCTCTTTGAAGCATATGGCCTTCCAGCATATATTAGACATATTTGAATGAGTGGTATTGTCTTATTTTTTTTAGAGCTCCATAAGATGTTCCCATTCCCCCCTTGTTTATTGCCAGGTAATGGCTAATAATCACCCCATGTGAAAGTACTGTGTGAAGTAAGTTATGACATGTTCTCCTGAAACTCTTCTCTCCTGAAAAAGAAGTAAAACAGCACAAATATGTGGTAATAGGTAAAACATAGCATAAATGAGCTATAGAGTGCTATGGCTCTGTATAGGAGAAAAAGATTACTTTGGGCTAGGAGGACAAAATGAGCCACTCAAGGAAGTTATTTATGATCACCTTGATGAATGAGAAGAATTGTCATAGGTAGACTTAAGAAAGCACATTTTCTTTCTTTCTTTTTTAATTTAAATTCAAGCTAGTTAACATATAGTGTTGTATTCATTTCAGGAGTAGAATTTAGAGATTCATCATTTACATATAACACCCATTGCTCATCCCAACATGTGCCCTCTTTAATACCCATCACCCATTTAGCCCATCCTCCCACCCACTTCCCCTTCAGCAACCCTCAGTTTGTGAGAGAACAGATTTTCTAAGTGGAAGGATGACTATGAAAAAAATAAGTATATAGGAGGGAAATAAAAATCTCTCATACTGTAAGAAACTTGGCTTGATTTGCTCACAGGAGGCATATGGATAAAAAGAGGGAGATTATGGTAGGAAAATGTAATTGTGGCAGCTAGAATACAGGGAGACAAAACAAGAAACTGATCAGGAGGCTAGTTCATTCATCTATATCAAGATGAAACCATGGATTAATGCCTGACCATAATTTAAAAAGAGAAGAAAATTGCAAGGGAAACTGGAGATGTAAATTTGGAGAGATTTGACTACAAGCTAAAGTATATACAAAGTCAAGTTGTCTTTGATGATGCCAAGGATTTATTTCAGAATAACTGGAAGAAACCTTATTTAATTCTGTATTATCAACTTAACTTTCTAATGATACCTGTCATGGAAACCTCCAAATACATGTAATAGATACCCAACCGCATGGATGAATACTTGAATCCCACTCTTTTAAATATATGAGCATTTCAATATACCCGAAGGCCAGGAAATATCAAGTTTCCTTTTCTCTGGGCTAAATATTAAAAACTGTAGCTTAACTTTCCTACAGCAAGATAAGAAAAACAAATCTCTTAGAAAGCCTTCAAAGTTATGCTGAGGCAATATATTGCTATTTTAATTGAAATTTATACATTTATTTTTCTGGTTTTTAATTGATTCAAAAAACTTGTGTATATCATTATGGCATGACATATATTTTTCCATTTTGCATTATTGATAATACTAAAATTCACATTTAATTAACATATGCCATTTGAATCCTGCATTAAGACTACAACTTAAATATCACAGTTATAGAGAGAAAACATGTTTGTAGATAAGACCCATGATGAATATAGTACTATAATAGTCTTGCCTTTAATTTAGAGAACTGTTTCAACTTCAAGAAGTGAAAAGTTATTGAGTAATGATAGAAAAAATCCATTCCATACATTAACCCTTTTATCCCTCATCTCTCAGAGAGAAAGTCTTAACTAAACATAAAAAAAAATAAGTGAAAATTATCAGACTCTTCTAATCATACCTTGCAGAGCTTTAAATCCTCAATCTCTAGAGAACAGCTTAAGTTAGAGCGTATTATCTCATACTGCCTGAAGATATTTACACCTCCTCCATGTGTCACATATCCTCTATACCCACATACCTTATCAGAACTGCAAGAAGAGGATGTTATTTGATGTTACCTGAGAATTTCCTTACAGGAGCTTGCAGGGAGAGTTTTAGGTTGCCAATATTTACAAACTTGAGGATACCTGTGTACCCTGTAAATATGAGAAGTATTTGAGTTCAGTATCCTTTTCAGAATAAGAAATATAATTTTTGAAAATATACTATGCCCTCAGAAACCCAGTAAACTGTAGGAAACCCTGGCATAGCTTATTGGTGTTTGGGAATATTAGACATTACAATTTGATCCAATCTAACAACTTGTTTTGTGTTATTTGTTTATTAGTATGCATTTTTAGTTCATGTTACATAAATATTTTAAATATTAACTTCATGTAGATGCTATGAAAATAATTACATACTTACTTGTATACCCAGTATATTTGTAAAACTACTTAGAAATTTTGGATTAACATAAAATCTGGTAGGTATTTCCACTTATAGTTTTTTCCTTGCTACTTTCACTCCTATTCATTTTCCTTTAATATATTATCATTTTAGATTTATTATTTTTCTATCAAACAGCAGTTACTTTAAATGAGTATTAGGAAGTGATTACGGAATAGGGCATCATGTGGGTACAATTCTTGTTTCAAATGGAAAAAAGTGGTACTCCATATTATGCAATTTACTTCACACAGACCCAGGCCCTTCCTGATATTTCAGAGCAAATACTGTAAGTTGGCCTTTAATTAAAATATATGTGGAACAAGGTTTAAATGCTTTTATTTGCAGTTCAAAGATCTATAGGTCATGTTACGCCTTCATGAAAATGATAAAACTTATCTTATATATGATCCAGGATACATCTTGAATAACCTTACTATGAGACTTCCAGAATAAATTATTTTTTTAAAGAATTTTGGTTACTTAAAAACAATGGTGAAATATATATTCAATTAAGGTAACATCTTTTGAGCCAGTCCATGTCATAGATGGAGAATTAAAGTGTTTACCCAAGGGAACCTACCAAGACAATTCTCAAGGTCATATTCTGGAAAACATGTTGTTTGGAACTTCCCATTTCAATTTTTAAAGGAGACTTAAAAGTAAACCACAGCCATGAAATTGAAAATATTATGCTCATTTTCCTCTAAGATATGTCATCACAGTATCTGTCTCCATTAATCAAAATTGAAATTCAAAGAAACTTCTTATATGAGGGTTGTTTGTTTTTTTTTTAAGATTTTATTTATTTATTTGACAGAGAGAGAGAGAGACAGCGAGAGAGAGAATGCAAGCAGGGGGGAGTGGGAGAGGGAGAAGCAGGCTCTCCGCCGAGCAGGGAGCCCAATGCGGGGCTCTATCCCAGGACCCTGGGATCGTGACCTGACCCGAAGGCAGACGCTTAACCAACAGAACCAGCCAGGTGCCCCAGGGTTCTGTTGTATATAGTCCATTATGACATTTTCTCTTTTATCAGAGTACCTAAGTAGAAAATATCTCAGGTTAGAATTACTGTTAACCTCCCTCTTCTTTATTGTGCCCCCTCTCTCTCTTCCTCCCTCCCTCTCTTTCTCTGTATCTGTCTCCCTGCATGTATATATGTATGTAGGGGTGTATAGATAGAGAGGTGTATTACGCAACCAGTTGCCTGTTATAAATATGAGAACCATTCCAAGAACTTTGCCTTTAACAAGAAAGGTAAACAAACAATAAGTTCTATTGTGTATCCATAGATAATTTCCTGTAATGGGTTTATGTTTATTTCACTCCCAATGACAATGTTTGTTAATTCATGTTACTTAAAAATAAAGTGGATTTTTCAGTAAAGTAGATCAAATGAGTACCATTATTCATAATAAACCAGTGCCATATGTGCCATTTTCAAAGTTTTATATTTAGCCCTTATTATACACAAGCAATATTTTAGCTTTCAAAAATTTTTAAATAGTGTTTACCTGGCTGTCACTGGGAAGGTGTTTGCCAGATATGTGAACTATTGAATTTCTAATGGGTAAATTTAAATATAGTGATCCCTAACTTGGGCTCTCTAAACAAAATTAATATGGAATAAAATTATCAATAGCATCCTAAATTAAGAAATTGAAAAAATATACATAGATTTGTAAAGGAGAATGATGGATATTACTAGAAAACATCATCTTTTGCTTATAAATTATTCGTATTTGCTATCTGCATTGATCAAATTTGCCAAGTAGTGACCATTCTCATTTAAATATGTTTGACAAAGCCAGAGAATCTATGAAAAATCAGGCCAGGAAATAAAACCCTGGTCTTACTGTCACTGGATCATGAAATTGCTGTGCTAATGAACAAGGCAGACAGGCTAGAGGCCACAGTAAAAGTGAGGACTAATATTTATTTAACAATATTCTAAATTTCAGCACTCATATGTTTGCTTAACTGCTGGGCTGAAAGCACATACTGTTGTTAACTTACCGACTCTTAATTCTCATTGTGTAATGTAGTAAGCACACAAAGAACTCCCAACATATCATCAATGTCATTTATTTGTCCTAAGTAGAAATCAGAGGACCTCAGAAACTACTGTAAGTATAATAATCATATGCCGTAATAAAGATACTCTGAATAGCAAACTGTTTCACTATAAGGTGATACTCTATTCCTCAGAGTCTTTTGTAATTATGGGTCGTGCTGGATTCTGAACAGAATGGGGTCATTGTCCCCTCGTATACCTCTTACTCTGCTTCTACCCCACCGAACTGGCTTACTTGCAGAGCCTTAAGTGTACTATTATATTTATACTTCTTCCACGTGTTTCCTCTGCCTGAACCACTCTCATAAAACTTTCATCTAGTTCAGTCTTACTTGTCCTTCAGTACTCAGCACCATCTTTTCTGCCATTTAGCAGAATCTGTTTCTTCTCTGATACAATTCTATCATTCTGTATACACCTCTATTACACAATTAATCGTAATGCATTCTAAGTAACCTTTAATTGATATACTTTTCTCAATAAACTCTCCAAAATGAAGAGAAGACTTCATGTTTGTATCCTTAAAAAGACATTCATTGTTTCAATAAATAAATGAAGGGTGAGTTATATCCAATATAATCTTCTAGTACCTTACGTTTCTTGATATCTTGTTTAATATAAATCTATAAACACAAGGATTCCTCCTAAATTTTAATGCATGTATGTTTTTAATAATATTCTATAATAATAATTATTATTATTTTAATTTTGGAGGCATTTGTACTATTCTCATCATCATATTAATTACTTTACAAACTGCTTTATCTAATGTAGTCCTTGCAACAAAACCTTAAGATGGCTATTGTTAATTATCTCCATGTTAGAGATGATAAAAGTGAAACTTTATTTATTTATTTATTATTTATTTATTTATTTAGAAAGAGAGCATGCATGGGGTGGGGGAGGGGCAGAGGAAGAAGGAAAAAGAGAATCTTTTTTTATTTTTTTAATTTATTTTTATTTTTTTAAAGATTTTATTTATTTATTTGACAGAGAGAGACAGCGAGAGAGGGAACACAAGCAGGAGAAGTGGGAGAGGGAGAAGCAGGCTTCCCGCTGAGCAGGGAGCCCGATGTGGGGCTCGATCCCAGGACACTGGGATCATGACCTGAGCCGAAGGCAGACGCTTAACGACTGAGCCACCCAGGCGCCCCAAGAGAATCTTTTTTTTAAAGATTTTATTTATTTATTTGACAGAGAGAGAGAGATATGGCGAGAGAGGGAACACAAGCAGAGGGAGTGGGAGAGGGAGAAGCAAGCTTTCCGCTGAGCAGAGAGCCTGATGGAGGGCTCAGTCTCACGACCTGAGATCATGACCTGAGCTAGAATCAAGAGTTGGACGCTTAACCCACTGAGCCACCAAGGTGCCCCAAGTGAAACTGAGTTTAAAAGATTTTGTTAAATATTTCAAAACTTGGAGCTCATAAGTAAAAAAAGCTGAACTAAAATCTAGCTCTCTCAGAAAACAAAGTCTGTCTCTTGGGAACTATAAATTTAAGATATCCGTTCCCAATAAAATCTCACCCAGCTTTTCCGGCAAGTCTTTTGGATGCCTGCTACTTATTCCATCATTTTAAGATAGGCTTGCGGTGTCAGCCCTAATGGAGCTGATGTTTCTGTTAAGGCTTTCATTTCCTAACACTCCAAAAGCTACAAACCTTCAAGTTACCAATGTGCCATTGCATTATATAAAGAATTCAAAGCACAAAAGCCCTGGCTTCTTCCTGCAAAAGTAAATAAAATGCAACCTTCCCTGACTCATTTGTCATACTTTGTTATCTGGCCCTAAATCAGTACTCCGTAAGTTTCAGTGTGAAAGCAGTTCTTCCAGATTCTAATTACAGCTCCTCTCTCCATAAGTCCCAGGCATGTTTCTAAGGAGCTGGATCAAGTGACAAATGTCTAAAGGAGATAACAAATAACCTTTTTCTTATCTCATCATCCCAAATATATCCTCTCTCACGCTGTCTCCAAAAACGTTACTGGAAGTTTTTTATATAAATTGACTTGGTTGAATTTATTTACACTGTGAAATCTCACCAGTTCACCAGTTATATCTGGCCTATCTACCTTTCACCAATGATTCATCGGCTTCTAAGCTCCTAAACTACTGTGGGCCACATTTTGGGTACTCATTAAATATTTGTTGAATGAATGGATGAATGGAGTGCATTTTTCAAACTGTATCTTTGCAATAACACCACCCTTGTTCCAGTTAGGGTACTCTTTCCCTCTTCATTTCCACCAGTGTAATCTTTCCCCCTTCCAACACTAGCACACACATACATGCACACACAGAAATACACACTCAGAAAGTGATATATGGAAAGGGAAACATTGTATTCAGAGTCATTTAAATAAACTCTTTTAAACAAGGGCTAGCTACATTTTCCTAACCTCTATAGTTTATTTGACATTGTTCATTCTGTTTCTAACTTTCTCTACCATTTTACCTATTTTTAAAAATAATAAGACATATGTCATACACCAGCTTTGCTCTAATGTGTTCTCTGATTTCCCAAAAAAGAAAAAAAAATCTTGAAAAAATGTCTCATTTTGAAACTTCGGATTTATCACTGAAGAGGAATGATGCTAATAATTAACTTTGATTAGAGATAACTCAATGATTAGAACATTAGAAGGCATAGTAAATGATTATTTACAGGAGATGAATTGAACCAGAGCTACGGAGTGTTGAAACAAAAAGCAGTGTATTTTTTATGATGGTAGTAGATAAGGTATAAGGAAATCAAGAGGTTAAATTGAGGAATATGTTGTGTTCAGTAAAAAACCAAACTTCAGAAGTGGCATTAAAGACAGTGGATGAGCACTGGGTGTTTTTTTGTTTTTTTTTTTTTAATTTTTTTTATTCTTATGTTAATCCCCATACATTACATCATTAGTTTTAGATGAAGTGTTCCATGATTCATTGTCTGTGCATAACATGAGCACTGGGTGTTTTATGTAAGTGATGAATCATTGAATTCTACTCCTGAAACCAATACTACCCTATATGTTAATTAATTTGAATTTAAATAAAAACTTGAGACAAACAAAGACAGTGGATGTCTGAAGAAGCCAGTGGATTAGAGACAGAGCAAACTGATGTTCAGGTAACACTAAGATTCCAGTAACAACTAACCAGAGTTCAGTAGTAGAAGCTTTGGAAGCTCGGAGCATGGTAGTGCTGTGAGACAAAAAGGCTGAATATTGTTGTAATATTAGTCTTAAAGTCAACAACATCTTTTCTTTGGGGACTGCTAGAATTTAAAAACTATCATCTACTCCTGAAATAAATTTATGATTTTATGGTCAAAATTCTCAAATTAAGAAAATTTATTACTAGGTTATTTATGTTTGGTCTTTTGGTAACTAGTTTTAGATAGTTTTTTTCAGTTCATTTTCTGGTCCACAAGGATAAAACAGCAACAATAAAAAGATTCATATTTTGGAAGTTATTCAGTATCACCTGAACATGTTGGCCTAATAATTTCTTTCTTGGCTTTAGCTTCTTTTATCCTAAAAATTAAACCTTGTTTAGCCTTTAGCAGCATATATTACTACATAAGAAATATAGTTTGATACAATTATTTTTGTTGTATTTATTTCATATGATGACTGATAAAAATCAGCATAAGGATACAGTGGGTGGGATGTGTACCTACCTAAACAGTGGAGCCTAGATCCCTTGCTCTTCCACTCCTTGAAGAACATTACAGTGCCCAAATTTTCTTCTCTCTAAAAATTGCTGGCCTACCTCTAGAGTCTTTTCTTCTTGAGAAGGTAGACAGACCCATACCAAAAAAATAATGGTTTTGGAAATCCAGTAGAACTTCTATGTAAAATTCTCCATTAAATGTATAATAAACTCAGCTCCAAAGATAGCTCAGGAGCTATTGAAATGGTTCAGTTCTTCACATCCATAAGTTTGGAAACTATAAGAAAAATCTATGAGAACATGCAACAATCATGCTAAATCTAAATATTTCCTTAGCATAATCACCTCCCACATTTAAAAAATTAATATTTGGAGGATATTGGGGAATAGAATGTCATGTCCAAGGAAGCACCTTACAATGCAGTTGAAGTTTTAGATATAAGAGGAATTTTGAATGCAAAACAGCACTTCACCCTTTGCTCTGATTTAAGTCAATATATTTAGTTCACTTTGAAATGTCACATGGAACTGTATATACATAGCTTATGTATATAAAAAACCAAGATGGGCATAATTATAAAGGGTTGAGACACCCTCTGTTAGATCATTATTGAAGATGTGAAGTGCTGTTATGCTTTCCTTAGGAAAAAGGTATTATCTGAATGTATTGTTAGTGACAGTAACACACTACCATGAACTTAAAATAATAGAAATTTATTATCTTGCAATTCTCTAGATTAGAATTCCAGCATGGATATCATTTATTGGGATAAAAATCAAGTTGTTAAATAGGTGATTGAGATTAAGGAGTGCACTTGTTTTGATGAGCACCGGCTGTTGTATGGAAGTATTGAATCACTATATTGTACACCTTAAACTAATATTACACTGTATGTTAACTGGAATTTAAATAAAAACTTAAAATCAAGTTGTTGGGTGGTGCAGTTGATTGGGCTTCTGACTCTTGGTTTTAGCTCAGATCATGATCTCAGGGTCCTGAGATCAAACCCTGTGTGGGGCTCAGCACTCATCACGGAGTCTGCTTGAAACTCTCTCCCTCTGCCTCTGGCCCTCCCCCCATGTGCGCTCTCTCTCTCTCTCTCAAATAAATAAATAAATCTTTTAAAAAATAAAATAATAAAATTAAAAAATCGATTTGTTGGCAGTGTTGCTTTCCTTTCTGGAGAGCATAAGGAGAAATCTATATCCGTATCTTTTCTAGTTTCAACAGATCACCTGCATTTCTTGGTTCTTGGCTCCTTTTCTACATCACATCTCCCTCTTCCACTTTGAAGGACACTTGTGATTATACTAGGCCCACTCAGATAATTCAATATAAATCTCTCTGTTTTAAAGTCAGCAATTTTAATTCTGACTGCAATCTAAATTCCCCTTTGCCACGTAACATAACATAGTCACACATTCCAGGAATTAAGACATCAGCATCTTTGGAGGTGGGCATTCTGCCTGTCACATTTTATCTATCCTCTTTTTTTTTTTTTCATTTTACCTGGAAATCAACCTAGAAGTTGATGTCTAGATCATTCCATATGTTAACTGTATTATGGTTTCAACTGAGCAGCTACTCTCTTCTAAAACTAGATAGAGTGCATCTTAACTTGAAAGGTTCTCCTTCCTATCCATTCCTCCCCAAAACTGCCTATGTTTCAGTTGTGGACATAAAGAATACAACATTGCCCTTACATAAGTAATTGAAAAGGAAACTTAAAGTATGTTCAGAAAAGAGGTAGGAAGGTCCAGATGGACTCACTTAAGTCTTCTGTGATGAAGCCAAGTAATCAAAAAAGAAACTTCTCTGATATTCTCTGTGTTTTATTGCAGGAATGTTATGGTTGTTGCTAATAAAATATTTATATATCAAGGAAGCTTCCAAAGGGAGATAACATCATCATCTTTCTTTTTAAAGAACTATATGGAAAGTTCTTAAAGAATGAGTTTCTTGTTTATGTCAGTTATGAATGTAAAAATAATGTCTCCCAGAGCAGGAATAGAGTTAAACATATGGTCACTTATTATTGTTAGATGATGAGTTCACAATTAAAAAAAAATCTAATAATTCAAGATCTTGTTCAGTCCTTTTAATTAGTGATTGCTTATCAGAATCACCCAAGAAATATTGGATTTAAGCACCTCATCTTCTCCCCTCCATTCTAACCCTGTCAATATCATGAAGTTTTCTGGTGCATGGAGGATGAGAATTTTGAGTATGGACATCCTTTTAAATAAGTGTTTCAAGGTGATTTTGATATAGAAAATAGTTAAGAATCAAGTTTATTCATTTATACATAATTTTTAATATAATATGAAAAGTATTGGCAGAGGGCCTTGAGAAGGGTTGAGGTAGGAAGCCCTCAAGGATCAGATCATGGGTGATCTTACACATTAAATGCTATAAAGCATATATTTTATTCAGTTAACAATAGGGGCTCACTGATGAGTTTTAATAGGTGGAACTTGGATTAGTTATTGTGTTGGTATTGGTCTAAAACCCATTTTAAAAATACCACATACTGTCACCACATGCTATCACCGCTATCTAAATCCTGGTGTCATCAAACTGTTCTTTATTGGACTGGGAATGAAAGTGTGGGATTTGGATATGATTTTGAAATGTTTTCAAGGAAATTATATGAAACATAGTTAAGACTCCAGGTTTAGTCATATATACACTATAGCAATTCATAAGAAACAACTGAGGATAGGGACTTCATCAAGAAGTTTGCTAAAACATGGGGCGCCTGGGTGGCTCAGTCGTTAAGTGTCTGCCTTCGGCTCAGGTCATGATCCCAGGGTCCCAGGATCAAGCCCCGCATCAGGCTCCCTGCTCAGCAGGAAGCCTGCTTCTCCCTCTCCCACTCCCCTGCTTGTGTTCCCTCTCTCACTGTGTCTCTGTCAAATAAATAAATGAAGTCTTTAAAAAAAAAAGTTTGCTAATACAGAGATTCTGATCTTCAACTCAACATTAATCCAATCTTCTCTGTAAAAGTGCTTACTATTTGTTAAGTCCAGTTCCATATCCTGGCTCTTCTATCCCCTTCCAAGTACCATTTAATCAGAAAATTATCAGAACACATTTTGTTTATTAATTAAGTAAAAGTGACAAATATTATAAACCACTAAGAATATCATTGAGTGGCTCTGATAAGTAGAAAAAATACAGGCGAACTGCGTCACTCCTTAATCTTGTAGAAATGTCAAGACACTGCCAATAATACCAAGATTCTCATTAATATCACCTCAAAAACTTGTAAAATTGGATAATTGTATTAAGAGTTATTTATATACTTTTTAATCTAACTTGGCCTATCATTACTGTACTTGGTAAACTGGCAGAAAGGTTTTATACTTCCTTATAAATGTAAATGCAAAATACAAATCCTCCTAAGTCCCTATATCATGATGGTAATTCGTTCATTTAACATACATTCATTTAAACAATATATTTATGGGGTATCTGGGTGGCTCAATTGGTTAAATGGCTGCCTTCAGCCCAGGTCATGATCCTAGGGTCCTGGGATAGAGCCCCGCCTCAGGGTGCTTGCTCATCAAGAGCCTGCTTCCCCCTCTCACTCTGCTTGCCACTCCTCCTCCTTGTTCTCTCTCTGTGTCAAATAAATAAATAAAATCTTCACTTGATCTTAGCCAAAAGGCTGAGAAGCGATAATAAATAAATAAAATCTTAAAAAATATATATTTATTGGCATATATACATGTTTTACATATATCAAAATATATATCTTCACATATAGATATTTATTTGTTTTTGTATGTGTGTTTTTGTGTGTATGTGCATGTATGTGTAGGTGATTCAGTGGTTAACAAAACACGTCTGTCCTCCTAAGTCTTTCCTGAACAAACAGAAGGAATATTTTATGTCAAATGATGAAAAATTCTTTGAAAGATAAAAACTATAGAGATATGTTAGGATAGGGCAGGATAGGATATTTTAATGCTGGTGTGAAGGATAAAATATAAAGGAGTAAGATTGATGCCAGAAACCAGTTAAAGGCTATTTGGATTATATCTCAACAAGAGATGTTGGTACCTTGGACTAGAATGTAGTGGTAGGAATGGTAAGATATGGCATAATTCTGATTCTCTATGTTAAAGTCATAACTTACAGAATTTGTTCATGTATAGGTGCAGTACTGGAGGGAAAGAGATATACAAAGTTGACTCCAAGGGATTCAACCTGAAAAACCAGAAGTATGAAGATGTAATTAACTAAGATGGAGAGTATAGTAAGAAAAGCAGGTGTGTGTGTGTGTGTGTGTGTGTGTCTATAGGAAAAGTCCAGTTTTGTCTGAAACAGACTCGTAGATATAGAGAACAGTTTGGTGATCACCAGAGGGGGGGAGATGGGGGGATGGGCAAAATAGGGGAAGGGGATTAAAAGGTACAATCTTTCCATTGTAAAATAAATAACACATGGGGATACAATGTACAGCATAGGAAATATAGCTAATAAAATGCAACAACTTCCTATGGTGACAAGTGGTAGCTAGATTTATCATGGTGATCACTTTGCAATTTATGTAAGTGTTGAATCATTATGTTTTATACCTGAAATTAATACAGTTGGCCCTTCAAACACAGATTTGAAATGTGGGGGTACACTTATACATGTATTATTTTTTAAAATGCAGTATGGTACTGTGAATGTATTTTCTCTTCCTTGTGAATTTCATTTATTTATTTATTTATTTATTTATTTATTTATTTATTTATTTATTTATTTAAGGAGAGAAAGAGAGAGAGAGCATGCATGAATGGGAGGGGCATGGGAGAGGGAGACAGAGCGAGAGAAAAGATGGCGGAGGAGTAGGGGACCCTATTCCAACTGGTGCCCAGAATTGAGCTGGATATCTACCAGACCACTCTGAGCACCCATGAAATCAGCCTGAGATGTAAGAAAATAGATCTGGATATCTACAAACAGAATATCGGGGGCGGTTGGTTTCAAGGTACGAAGCAGGGAGCCGTGATTCCACAGGCAGATATTGGAGGATAAATGGCAGTGGGAGGGAGCCTGGCCATGGGGATCCTACCCCGCCAGTGAGTGACAGCCTCACGCGCTGGGGACAGGGCACAGGCTTGCAGACCGGTAGTGGAGGGGAAAGGACTTTAGGGCAGCCCCCGGGATGGAAACCCAGAGTGGCGGGGTTGCCCATGGGAACTGGGGACAGCTGGTGGTTTTAGAAGCACAAAGGGCAGAGATTTGCCCCGACCTAGAGGCAGGACTGGGAGTGCTGCGGAGGGGTGCACAACCCAGGATGCTGCACTTTATAGCAGCACAGACAGAAATGGAGATAGTGTGGCCTGGAGAGCTCACTGGAAGAACAGACTGCGATCTCTCTGCTCTCAGGCAGAAGGTTGGAAATGGTCTCTTCTGCTCTGACTCTCGGAAGAGACATGGAAAGCCACCAGGGAAAGCCGCCAGAGAACAAAAGCTCCAAAAAACTGGTTCCCACTGAGTCCATCCCCTGCCACGGGGGGACAGGGCAACTCTGCCCAAACAGGGTTACCTGAGTAACAGTGGGGCAGGCCCCTCCCCAGAAGACAGGCTGGGAGAACAAGAGGCCAGCAACCCTAAGGTCCCTAGAAAACAGGTGCATCTTGCTTGGGTTCTGGTCAATAATTTCGACTCTATACATTCCCTCAAACACCCATCAACAGAATGACTAGGAGGAGGAACCCCCAAAATAGAAAAGACTCAGAGATTATGACTTATGCCACAGATTTACAAATGGAGGCAGATATAACCAAGATGTCAAAGATGGAATTCAGGCTAGCAATTGTGAAGACAATAGCTAGAATGGAGAAATCAATTAATAGCAACATAGAGTCTCTAAGGGCAGAAATGAAAGCTGAATTGGCAGAACTTAAAAATGCTATCAATGGGATCCAATCCAATCTAGATAATCTAACAGCTAGGGTAAGTGAGGCAGAAGAGCGAATCAGTGACCTGGAAGACAATTTAATAGATAAAAAGGGAAAAGAGGAGGCCAGGGAAAAACAACTCAGAATCCATGAAAATAGAATCAGAGAAATAAGTGACACCATGAAGCATTCCAATGTCAGAATTATTGGAATCCTGGAGGGAGTGGAGAGAGAGAGAGGACTGGAAGATATATTTGAGCAACTCCTAGCTGAGAATGTCCCTAATCTGGGGAGTGAAACAAACATTCGAGTCCTAGAGGCAGAGAGGACCCCTCCCAAGATCAAGAAAAACAGGCCAACACCCCGGCATGTAATAGTAAAACTTGCAAATCTTAGAACCAAGGAAACCATCTTAAGGGCAGTTAGGGGGAAGAGATTCCTTATGTACAGAGGGAGGAACATCAGAATAACGTCAGACCTATCCACAGAGACCTGGCAAGCCAGAAAGTCCTGGCAAGACATATTCAGGGTACTAAACGAGAAGAACATGCAGCCAAGAATACTTTAGCCGGCAAGGCTGTCATTTAGAATGAATGGAGAGATGCAGATCTTCCAAGACTGGCAGAAACTGGAAGAATATGTGACCACTAAGCCGGCCCTGCAAGAAATATTAAGGGGGGTTCTATAAAAGGAGAAAGACCCCAAGAGTGATATACAACAGAAATTTACAGGGACAATCTATAAAAACATCTTCACAGTCAACATGATGACAATTAATTCATATCTTTCAATAATTACTCTTAACATGAATGGCCTAAATGCTCCCATAAAACAGCACAGGGTTGCAGATTGGATAAAAAGACAGGACCTATCCATATGCTGTCTACAAGAGACTCATTTTGGACCTAAAGATACATCCAGACTGAAAGTGAAGGGATGGAGATCTGTCTTCCATGCCAACGGACCTCAAAAGAAAGCTGGGGTAGCAATTCTTATATCAGACAAATTAGATTTTAAGCTAAAGACTATAGTTAGAGACACAGAAGGACATTATATCATTCTTAAAGGGTCTATCCAACAAGAAGATCTAACAATTGTAAATATCTATGCCCCCAACGTGGGAGCAGCCATCTACATAAGCCAACTATTAACCAAAATAAAGACTCCTATTGATAACAATATGTTAATTGTAGGAGACCTCAATACTCCACTCTCAGCAATAGACAGATCATCTAAGCAGAAAATCAACAAAGAAACAAGAGCTTTGAATGACACACTGGACGAGATGGACCTCATAGATATATATACAGAACATTGCACCCTAAAACAACAGAATACTCATTCTTCTCTAGTGCACATGGAACTTTCTCCAGAATAGACCACATACTGGGTCACAAATCAGGTCTCAACTGATACCAAAAGATTGAGAGTATTCCCTGGATATTCTCAGACCACAGTGCTTTAAAACTGGAACTCAATCACAGGAAAAAATTTGGCAGAAATTCAAACACTTGGAAGCTAAAGACCACTCTGCTCAAGAATGTTTGGGTCAACCAGGAAATCAAAGAAGAACTTAAACAATTCATGGAAATCAATGAGAATGAAAAAACATTGGTCTGAAACCTATGGAATACTGCAAAGGCGGTCCTAAGGGGAAAATACATAGCCATCCAAGCCTCACTCAAAAAAATAGAAAAATCCCGAATTCTCCAACTAACTCTATACCTTAAAGAACTAGAGAAAAAGCAACAAACAATGCCTAAGCCACGCATTAGAAGAGAAATAATTAAGATTAGAGCAGAGATCAATGAATCAGAAACCAGAAACACAGTAGATCAGATCAACAAAACTAGAAGTTGGTTCTTTGAAAGAATTAATAAGATCAATAAACCAGTGGCCAGACTTATCCAAAAGAAAAGAAAAAGGACCCAAATTAATAAAATTATGAATTAAAGGGGAGAGATCATGACTAACACCAAGGAAATAGAAACAATTATTAGAAATTATTATCAACAACTATATGCCAATAAACTGAGCAATCTGGTTGAAATGGATGCCTTCCTGGAAACCTATAAGCTGCCAAGACTGAAACAGGAAGAAATTGACAACCTGAATAGGCCAATAACCAGTAACGAGATTGAAGCAGTGATCAAAAACCTCCCCAAAAACAAGAGTCCGGGGCCTGATGGATTCCCTGGGGAATTCTACCAAACATTCAAAGAAGAAATAATACCTATTCTACTGAAGCTGTTTCAAAAAATAGAAACAGAAGGAAAACTTCCAGACTCATTATATGAGGCCAGCATTACCTTAATCCCCAAACCAGGCAAAGACCCCATCAAAAAGGAGATTTCACACCCGATATCCCTGATGAATATGGATTCCAAAATCCTCAAGAAAATTCTAGCTAATAGGATCCAACAATACATTAAAAGGATCATCCACCATGACCAAGTGGGATTTATCCCCGGGATGCAAGGGTGGTTCAACATTTGCAAATCAATCAGTGTGATAGAACACATTAATAAGAGGAGGGAGAAGAACCATATGGCCCTCTCAATTGAAGCAGAAAAAGCATTTGACAAAATACAACATCCTTTCCTGTTTAAAACTCTTCAGAGTATAGGGATAGAGGGAACATTCCTCAAGTTCATAAAATCCATCTATGAAAAACCCACAGCGAATATCATCCTCAATGGGGAAAAGCTGAGAGCCTTTCCCTTAAGATCAGGAACACGTCAAGGATGCCCACTCTCGCCACTATTGTTCAACATAGTAGTAGAAGTCCTAGCAACAGCAATCAGACAGCAAAAAGAAATAAAAGGTATTCAAATTGGCAAAGAAGAAGTCAAACTCTCTCTTTTCGCAGATGACATGACACTTTATGTGGAAAACCCAAAAGACTCCACCCCCAAATTACTAGAACTCATATAGCAATTCAGTAATGCAGCAGGATACAAAATCAATGCACAGAAATCAGTTGCTTTCTTATACACTAACAATACAACTGTAGAAAGAGAAATTAGAGAAATGATTCTATTTACAATAGCACCAAAAACCATAAGATAACTCGGAATAAACCTAACCAAAGAGGTAAAGGATCTATACTCTAGGAACTACAGAACACTCATGAAAGAAATTGAAGAAGACTCAAAATGACATTTTTCAAAGTACTGGAACAAACAATCCTAAAATTTGTATGGAATCAGAAAAGACCCTGAATCGCCAAGGAAATGTTGAAAAAGAAAAACAAAGCTGGGTGCATCACGTTGCCCGATTTCAAGCTATATTACAAAGCTGTGATCACCAAGACAGCATGGTACTGGCACAAAAACAGACATACAGACCAATGGAATAGAATAGAGAACCCAGATATGGACCCTCAACTCTATGGTCAAATAATCTTTGACAAAGCAGGAAAAAACATGCAATGGAAAAAAGACAGTCTCTTCAATAAATGGTGCTGGGAAAATTGGACAACCACCTAACACCATACACAAAGATAAACTCAAAATGGATGAAAGACCTCGATGTGAGACAGGAATCCATTAAAATCCTGGAGGAGAACATAGGCAGTAACCTCTTTGACATTGGCTACAGCAACTTCTTTCAAGACACATATCCAAAAGCTTTGGGACTTCATCAAGATAAAAAGCTTCTGCACAGCAAAGGAAACAGTCAACAAAACAAGGAGACAACCCACAGAATTGGAGAAGATATTTGCAAATGACACTACAGATAAAGGGCTGGGATCCAAGATCTATAAAGAACTTCTCAAACTCAACACCCAAAAAACAAATAGTAAAGTCAAAAAATGGGCAGAAGACATGAAAAGACACTTCTCTGAAGAAGACATACAAATGGCTAACAAACACATGAAAAAATGTTCATCATCATTAGCCATCAGGGAAATTCAAATCAAAACCACATTGAGATACCACCTTACACCAGTTAGAATGGCAAAAATGGGCAACTACAAATGTTGGAGAGGTTGTGGAGAAAGGGGAACTCTCTTACACTGTTGGTGGGAAGGCAAGTTGGTACAGCCACTTTGGGAAACTGTGCAGGTTCCTCAGAAATTTAAAAATAGAGCTACCCTATGACCCAGCAATTGCACTCCTGGGTATTTACCCCAAAGACACAGATGTAGTGAAAAGTAGGGCCATATGCACCCCAATGTTCATAGCAGCAATGTCCACAGTAGCCAAAATGTGGAAAGAGCCAAGATGCCCTTTAACAGATGAATGGATAAAGAAGATGTGGTCCATATATACAACGGAATATTACTCAGCCATCAGAAAGGATGAATACCCAACTTTTACATCAACATGGATGGGACTGGAGGAGATCATGCTAAGTGAAATAAGTCAAGGAGAGAAAGTCAATTATCATATGGTTTCACTTATTTGTGGAACATAAGGAATAACATGGAGGACATTAGGAGAAGGAAGGGAAAAATGAAGGGGAGGGAAATTGGAGGGAGAGATGAACCATGAGAGATTATGGACTCTGAGAAACAAACAGGGTTTTAGAGGAGAGCAGGGAGGGGGGATTGTTTAGCCCGGTGATGGATATTAAGGAGGGCACATCTTGCATGGAGCACTGGGTGTTATAGGAAAACAATGGATTGTGGATCACCACATCAAAAACTAATGATGTATTGTATGGTGACTAACATAACATAATAAAATTTAAAAAAAAATAAAAAAAGTAAAATGCAGTATGTACGTGAATGTATTTTCTCTTCCTTGTGAATTTATTTTATTTATTTATTTATTTATTTATTTATGAGAGAGAAAAGAAAGAGCACGCATTAATGGGAGGGGCAAGGGAGAGAGAGAATCTGAAGCAGACTCTGCACTGAGTGCAGAGCCCAACACAGGGCTCAATCTCACGACCCTGTAATCATGACCTGAGCCAAAACCAAGAGTTGGACACTTAACCAACTGAGCCACCCAGGTGCCCCTTTATGATTTCATTAACAGTGTCTTTTCTCTAGCCTACTTTATTATAAGAATACAGTATATGATACATATACAAAGTATGTGTAAATAGACTTTATGTTATGGGAAAGGCTTTTGGTCAATAGTAGGCTATTTGTAGTTAAGTTTTGGGGGAGTCAAAAGTTATATGCACATTTTAGACTGCCAGAGAGGCAGTTGGTGCCCCTAACCCCAAGTTGTTCAAGAGTCAACTATATAATATTTTATATCAACTACACTTCAATTAAAAAAAGGAAAAGTTCCATTTTGAGAATATCAATTTGGAATGCTTTTTATATTTCAAAGCAGTTTTGGATATAAAGGTTTGGAATTCAGGGGAAAGAATGGGGCAGCAGACAGATATTTTGAAATTATTGGCATATAGGACAGGTATTGGTTTCCTGCTTTTTTTTTTTTTTTATGATCTATGTGATTGGGTGAGATCAACTAAATTGATGAGGGAAAATAGTTCAGAAAAATTAGCCCTTGGGGCATTCCCATATTTTGAGACCAGGGAGAGGAAGAGAAAAAGCAGAAGAGGCAGAAGGATTTGCCAGTCAAAGAGGAGGAGCATGCATGGAGGGAGTACTGCCCTATGAAGCAAAGGGGAAAAACGTGTTTCAAGAAGTGTCAAGAAAATCAGCTTTGCGAATTGCTGCCAATAAATCAAGTAAGCTGAAGAATAAGAATTGACTATTGGCTTTAGCAGCATGGAGGTCACTGTTGGTCCTGAAACAGACAAGAGCTGTTTCAGTATCTTGGTGGATTCCAGAAGACATTAGACAACAGAAATAATATCTTAAAATGTGAACACTTACCTTGAAAATTTTGCTCTACTTAGTACAGAAAAGAGCAGAAATAGAAGGGAATGGTAAGTGAAAGAAAACCAATTTTTTAAAGATGAAAACTATAACAAAATTGAGGTGATCTTGTATGGAGTAGAAACTGTCCATTAGGGGGAAGATAGAAGGCTTTCTGGAGCAAGACCTTTGAGTAGAAAAGAGATCCTGGAATCTACTGAACATGTGAAGGGATTGGATTTGCTAGAACTACAAAAATATCACCCATTGATATGGAAGGTAAAGACAAAATGCAGGTGAGTTGAGAGGCTCTGTGAGAGAAATTTTTAAATTGCTTTTATTTTTCAGTGTAATAGCAAGCATGGTAACTGGTTGAGGACTGGAGGGAAGGAGAGATGTTAGAGACTGGAGGAGATTGGAGATTGAGGTGAAGATGTGGAATATAACCTAGATAGTAAACAGATGAAGAAAATGTGACAATAATAAACATAAAAGAAAATTCAAAGCAGAAATAAATTTAGGGTCCAAATTAGGGAATATTTGTTATTCAGTTTTTCTCCTCATTTCAAGTTTAACGGTGTCTTTTTAATAGAAGTATTTTGGTTTCTGCATTTATTTGTTCAAGGAGTAAAATGAAACTACATGCTTAAGTGAATTCAGGATAGTAATCAGAGGCAGAATGACAGGAAAACAGCAAAATGGGACTTTAGAAAATTATAAAGAAGAATAACAAGAAAAAATGTGGATTTAGGAATGTGGTAAGGCACCAAAAGAGGAACTACATATAGAGAAACTTGAGATGAACAAAAGATTCAAAAGTAAACAACAGATTTTAAAAAAAAAAGAAAAAAGTAAACAATGGATAGATGTCTCATGGTATCTTCAAAATTTAATATGAAGTATTGGAATGCTAAATAAGTCAGACAAGAACAGAGAAAGCAAATCAAACATAGTTGTAAATACCAACATAGCCTTAGAAACAGTAATTTAGAAATGTAGCCTATGAAGAAACTAGAAATAATTTTAGAGGAGAAATTTCTAGTATATATGAATACAGTGGTATATAGTAGATGAAATATATGTATATTTATTTTATGCTGCGGTGATGTTCCAGTGTTGCTGTTGAGAGGAAAGTTCAATTGAAACAACTTAACAATACCTGTGCCCATATATTTTTCTTCCTTCAACTATTGTTACTTGATTCCTGCTTTACAAAAAAAAAAAAAAAAGCCATATATCTCCATCCACACTTCTGGTACTAAGACCATATGGATTGTTTTTAATCCAAATGAAGTAAATTTAAGATACTTAATATCAAATTCACTCTTTGACTAATATACTGATTCTTCAGAAGTCCCCCCTGTGGGATTGATATTCAGTAAAGATATTTTGAAGGAAATGTGAGTTCCACATATTCCACAAGATTCTTCCAGGTTTATACATATACTAGGCTAGATTACTAAAAACGTATACACCTGGTCCATAACACTCTGGCCCCAGCAGAGTTGTCTTTATGAGGTATTAATCAATACTAGAGTCATGACTTTTTTGAGGTATGATGTACAGAACATTAATGGTTGGAACATTTGTAGTTTTAAGTGTTTCCTAACATCGCTATCAAGGATATCTCATTACACAGCTCAACATTTGAGGAATGCCTCTGGAGCTATAGTAGGAGGGATATTTCTAGGAGTCGGCCAAAAGGATAGTTACTAAGAAGGCAGTCTAAAAATCATACCCAGGGGAACACAAGCTATAAAGCAAATAATGAACAGAGTTTAAGAGCTAGACATTTAGGTCAACACAAATGCCAAACCTGGAAGATCTGTAGCAGAACTTAGCCTGACTGATAAATGGAGAGGGCAACATGGAACAAAGATGATGGATTGATGAGCTGGTGATAAACAAGTGATGACTCTAGATGAAAGTCATGATTCTATCTTCTGTCCCTTGACCTCTAATCCAGTCTGACTTACCTATGCTCATCAGAGAGATGAGACCCAGATACTTTAGGACTTTTCAGGTAAACATTTTGAAGGTGACCTGCTCTTGTTCAGATGGTCATATTAAGTTGATCCAAAAAATTGGGGTCTGTAATGGGTTAAACCTTAAGCCTTTAATTGTTTGTAAATATTGTTATATTGGACTACCCTGGTATCCAGTGGTTTAAGCTATTCATTCCTGCTCTAGATTGAACTTCTAATATTATATACCCATTAGCCCTTAGAAATTCATATCTAATGAAAAAATTAATGGAGGGGTTGATATATGTGACCCTATTATTACATATTTTCTTCTGTTATTACCTTGGCAAGATGTATGAGGTCCTTGCTATTCTCCAGACCATGGATGTTGGGAATATAAAAGAGCAAAAAATAAGCAGAGTCGAAGAGTAGGCAAATCACTTGTCCCGTCTAAAATATCAGAAGCAAGTTTGTAGTTATTTGCCTTGAAATCTCAAGTATATTACTCAAGGCTGCCTCAGCATAAGTAGTTTTGTCCTTTCTTTCCCTTATGGAGAAAATCAGGGCATATTCAGCAAAATCTGCAAAATATATCCTCCTGTTCTGGATCCACTCACATAGTCAGTAGTTTCCCACTTAAGTAAAGATTAAAGTGATTGTGCTTCAAGCACTCAAGTCACAATAGGCTATCTTGTTCATGTAGCTTCCTCCAAAGTTAATATCCATTATAGTTGGAATGCTCTTTTAATTATTTAATATGGTTAGCCAATAGGTCACAGAGTTCCATAAACTAGAGTAGTGGTTGAGCTTGGATAATCCTTTGCTTTGGGTGCGGTGCTAGGATGGTGTCATGAAGTGTTTTATCATGAACTGTTCCAGATGGCAAGTAGCACAGGATTTTCTGATATACACAAAATTTGGAGCAAATAAGCCTATCTGACTATACCTCCTCTTGGCGGCAGCATTAGAACTCTTTCAGAGTAGAGTAGGGGGAACCATCAAAATAATTGGCTAAATGCAATAATATCTGTTGATCCTAGTGAAATGAACATTTTCAGGCAGAGAAATGAGGTTTACATCAGAAACTGATAGGGCACTTTTAACCAGATATTGCTCATCTAAGCAGCAACATGTCTAATACAAGGAAAATCCCCCAGTCTGTGAATTATAGGACTGAAACTTAATCTCATTGGCATTTTTGCCCCACTTAATCCTAATATATATTGGTAATCTGGCCCTCACATTGTGCCAGCCAGATTCAGGAGCATGAAGCAGTTTTGAGGTAACTCCATTTCTTTGTCCCAAGAATTCAACTGACTTGGCTTAAGATGCCACACAGGTAAATAGATGCTGTGGAAAGGACATTTCTGTTTGGAGGCACTCACAAACACTTCCTCAGAGTTATGCTTTGGAGAATTTCCAAGAGATGATTTTCTTGTTCACCAGTTGTCTTTCCTGCTACTTTTTCTTAGTTCATCACTTGCTGTCCCTTGCACTACACTTATCCTCTGTATACTGTCTCTGTCACTACCTTTAAAACTTTTGAACTTATACTCCACCCAAAATTATTCTTCTCAGCCTGCCAGAAAGTGTTTTTAACCAGAAAATGCTAAAATACCCTAGAGATAGGGAAAGCAATATAAAGTAAATCTGGTACCTGTTATCTTTGACCCTACAAATAGGTGTTTTACCTGTCAGAGACAGAAGAAAATTCTTTTCACAAACACTTGGAAACCAACTTGAAACGTAGATTCATTGTATGATTCCCCTCCCTTTTGAGGACCCCTGTCCTTTCTATTAAGAAATAATTTCTTAATTGTTTTAATATCTATTACAGTAAGTTTCTCTCTTAATAATCATCCTTTTGTAAAATACTTTTACTCTTTTCTATTGTTTCTTGCAAATAAAACCTTTCTATCTTGACACACTCCAAAATAATCACTTCAAGACTATATGGTTTTCACTTAATTAATTAATTAATTAATTAATATTATTATTTTTATTTGAGTATAGTTGACACATAATGTTATATTAGTTTCAGGTGTGTAACATAGTGATTCAATGTTCTATACATTATATTATGCTCACCACAAGTATGTCTACCATCTGTCACCGTACAATGCTGTTACAATATCATTGACTATATTCTCTATGCTGTACCTTTTTATCCCCATAACTTATTCATTCCATAACTGAAAGTTTGTAATTCTCACTACCCTTCACTAAATTTAAATCTGTAAACTAATTTACAAAAGAAAGACATCTTAAAAATCTCTTATCCAAAATTCTTCAGCCTGATGTGTTTCAAAATTCAGAATTTTTCACATTCTCGAAAATTAATATGGGACCCGTACTACATAATAAATGTGAAAAATCTGAAAATGTATGAAGAAAAATGGTTATAATACTATATAATGTTTTTGCATAATTATCTACATTCAGTCACATTACTTGAATTCTTATTAGTTCCAATGGTATTTTAGTTGATTATTATTAATTTGGGGAAACTATTTTTTGAAATTTTGTTTCATATTTCTACTCCAATATTTATTGCCATTATATGAACATCTCAAACATTGTTAAGGAATAATAAAAGCAGCAATCTATATTTTCTTTACTCTAACTTCAGTCAAAATACATATAAATATACATGCATTAGGGGCACCTGGGTGACTCAGTTGGTTAAGCATCTGCTTTTGGCTCAGGTCATAGTCCCAGGGTCCTGGGATCGAGCCCTGTGTCAGACTCCTGCTCAGTGGGGAGCCTGCTTCTCCCTTTCCTGTTCTCCCTGCTTGTGCTCTCTCTCTTTCTCTCTCTCTCTGTCAAATAAATAAATAAAATCTTTAAAAAAATAAATAAGTATACATGCATTATATATGTATGAATTCATATATGTAATATATATGAATTATGTATGTAAACCTAGGTGTGTGTGTGTGTGTGTGTGTGTGTATACAACTTCAAACTAATGAAGCTAATCACTATAAAGGAGGAATTTGTAAAAGGTTTCTGTGTATTAAGAATTGTTCATTAAACTGGATTGACATTTTGACTTATTTTGAAATGCTCAAATAGTTAATTCCTTTGACCTCATTGAGTGATGAAATACATTGTTTTATTTTACTATATTAAATAATCTTAAAATGTCCTAAAAAATTTTATCATGATATCTTTTATATTTTCAATATATTTGATTTGAACTTTTTGCACTCATAAGTAGATATTTATGGCCATTTATTTGTCATAATTTTGTTTCTGGTTCATATGAGCTTCATAGGACAAAGGATAAAGATGTATTTCTTTCTGGGCGCCTGGGTGGCTCAGTCGTTAAGCGTCTGCCTTCGGCTCAGGTCATGATCCCAGGGTCCTGGGATCGAGTCCCACATCGGGCTCCCTGCTCCGCAGGAAGCCTGCTTCTCGCTCTCCCACTCCCCCTGCTTGTGTTCCTGCTCTCGCTATCTCTCTCTCTGTCAAATAAATAAATAAAATCTTTAAAAAAAAAAAAAGATGTATTTCTTTCTTATCTTTTTTTTAGATTTATTATTTTTTAAATAATATATTTTTTAAGATTTTTATTTATTTATTTGAGAGAGAGAGAGAGAGCACAGGGGAGGGGCAGAGAGAGAGGGAGAAGCAGACTCCCCGCCGAGCAGGGAGCCTGATGCAGGACTCCATCCTAGGGCCCTGGGATCATGACCTGAGCTGAAAACAGACATTTAACTGACTGAGCCACCCAGGCATCCCTAAAGATTTTATTATCTCATTTATTTGAGAGACAGAGTGAGTGAGAGAGAGAGAGAACACAAGCTGGGGGAGAAGCAGAGGGAAAGAGAGAGAAGCAGGCTGCCCACTGAGCGGGGAGCTGGATGTGGGGGCTCGATCCCAGAACCCTGGAATTAGATGCTTAACTGACTTAGCCACCCAGGGCGCCCCTCTTTTTTATTTTTTGGCATTTTATTCCAAAAGGGATTTTTCCTGTGTGTAAAATAAGTCAACAATGCTATCATGTGATCTGTAACTTTTGGGGGGATAATTCCGTAATTCATTAACTGACGTCTTCCCTGATTTTTGTGTATCCAGGTTTTTCTCTCTTCTTGAATACATTTGTGACATATATTATATACCCAAGATGTATCAGTTGTGAAATTTTTAATGTATATTCATAAAGCTGTACATAGAACATTATAACTTCTAATTTTGTGTCTGTGGTTATTTTAAAATTAAATACTTTTGGGACACCTGGGTGGCTCAGTCAGTTAAGCATCTGTCTTCAGCTCAGGTCATGATCCCAGGGTTCTGGGATCGAGTCCCAAGTTGGGCTCCTTGCTCAGTGAGGAGCCTGCTTCTCCCTCTGCCTGGCGCTCCCCCTGTATGTGCTTTCTCTCCTTCTCTCTATCTCTCTCTCTGACAAATAAATAAATAAAATCTTTAAAAAAATTAAATACTTTTAAGAAACTTTGAATACAATAAATATGTAGAAATAGAAGTCATTTTACAAAGTATTTATGCATAAGTAATTATACATTTATATAAATATGTAATATATGATTATATATTATCTAGCTCTATAATTCCATATTTGAATACAACCATATTATATACGTCCATATTTAAATAAAACCATGAAGCAAAATAAGTTTGAAATATACTCAGACCTCCCTTAACATGTTGGCTCTGTCTGTAAAACAAAAATTATTTACTCAGTAGTGATGTAAAATTTTCTTATAGAATACTGATCCCACAGATATATTCAGGCAAAATAAGAGTTTCTGGAAGTTTATATCACCTGAGAATGTTTTCCAGGAGGTGGTTATATCATCTTTTAGAAGTATGTGAACTGTGTGTTGGGTAATGAATAACCAAGGCTTAATACATTTGCTTTAATGATCTCCCCAAAGATAATTACTTTAATCAAAAGGGCAATATTTTGTGAAATTCATTTATCACAACAAGTCTATAATATTAAGTGGGAACACCTGGGATAAGCTTAATAATATTCACAAATCAATCTCTAACCATGAAGCCAACATAATGGGTTCATTATATAAATACTACTAGGAATTACTTAAGAACCATGTCTCTAATACAGAGAATTTGTTCATTCAAAACAGAATCATTTTGAAAATTATACCCTACAAAATTCTGCCAGAGTGAGCATATCCCTAAGAAGCACAGAGTTAATTTTACCTGAATTTCAGATTACTCATTGGAAAATAAAAATGTGAGTTTTTAATCTTAGCATCTTTATGTGATTCTATGACATTATTCATATTTCTAAATAACTACCAACCTGAAGTTTTATATAGTGCCATCTGGATCTAATGATTGTAAAATAAATATAATAAAATAGAAGACAGAAGACATGTTAATTCTGAGAGAAGACTAGTGAAATTTGAAATTTGGCCTTATAATCTGTCACCATAGAGTTTCCTCCATTAAAGTCTATGGAATTTTCAGTAGTTGGAAGTCCTGTCTTCTTCAACAAAAGGTTGATATAATATAAAGATAAATTGAATTTTAGAATATATCCACTGAAACCTACTAGTATGCACCAGACATAGGCATTTTTAAAAATTTTCCATAACTTTATTTTCATCAGTTGCAATGTTGTGATTTCATAGTGTTAACAATGGTATAGATGGAAAGTGCTATACTGGGAAACAAGACTCAAGAAATAAGGTATGATTAGTTGTAGGTCCTTGCTCAGGATAGCTAAAGTATTTCTCAGTCTCCTCATTAGTAAATGATTATGTATAATAGAGAATCATTAAGAAACTTTTCTTCTAAATCATAAATGTTGGATAGTCTTTTAACTATAAACTGTTATCTTCATAAATGAAATGACTCCCATTAATTTTCCTAGCTCTTGCTACTTAAAATGGAAGTTTACGGACACAAATAAGTAAAGGAGGTATCCATGACTCTCCAATGGAGAATTAGTAGATTATTTGTAAAAATGAAATGTGACAGTTGGTTCTATTTCCATGTCTCACCACTCAACTTAATATCAAAGTAAAATTCAAATGGACACAATACCTTAAGTTAATTAAAATAGCCACAAAATTATTAGAAAATGCTGAACAACAATTATAAGAGGAAGCTGTTATTTAGAGTTTATTTTATGCTATGTAAGAGCCAAGTGAAAAAAATTCAGAATTGTGTGGGGTGCTAAACATTATATTGGTAGCCTGACATGAGTTTCACATAGGCAATAGGTAGATTTTATAGTGCTTTTCCCTATAAAAATTGGCAAGTGCACAAGTCAGGGCTTTCTCTATTTTTTTCTGCAGAGAGCTAATTATTGAACATTTACTAGCATACTGCTATATATACATGCTGCTTACAATAAGTCTAATAACCTAATCTGTTGGGTGCTACAGATGAGGAAACTTAAAATACAAAAACTGGAAGTGAGTTGATATGTGACTGGAAAACCATTTTCTGAAAATTAAACCCACAAATGAAAGCACAAATGAGGTATTGGTATATCATATTACATAAAAGAAATGACAGATAAAAATTTTTATTTTTATATAGTAAAAAAAATAATACAGTTCAGGGGGACCTGGGTGGCTCTATCAGTTAAGCATCTGCCTTCCGCTCAGGTCATGATCGAGAGTGGATCCTGGGATTGAGCTCCGTGTCATCTCCCTGCTCAGCGGGGAGTCTGCTTCCCCATCTTCCTCTCCGCCTCCGCCTGCTTGTGCTCTCTCTCTCTCTCAAATAAAAAGATAAAATCTTAAAAAAAAAAAAAAACTAATGCAGTTCATAGATTAGCACTCTAATAAAAATCCAGGTACAGGAAATAAGCAAGCCAAAGAGACGAAATAGGCAAGATCAAAATATAGGAAACAGAACATCCACTGAATATTTAAGACCCTACTTTTTTCTTAAATTGGCAAAAAATATAAAATCCAAATATCCTACATGGCAACAAATATATACAGAAAATACATATATGCACATACACCATTGATAGAGCTCAGAATAGTATATATAGTGAGCACATATTTGTGTAAAACAAGAGGGGAACTAATATATATTCATCTCTTTTGTCCACATGAGACTTTGGGAAGTATATACAAGAAGTTGGTAGGCAGTGATAACTTCCTTTTAGGGGATATTATGGGAATCAGTGAAGATAGGGAGCAATAGTGAGAGAATATTCATTTTATACAATTTTATAATTTTACTCTTAAGCCATATGAATGCATTTTCTAGTCAAATATTAATTAAATAAATCTTATAATGTTAAAATAAATATAAATTATATGATGTATGGTGTAAATTATATTATAAATGCAGATATGCAGACACAGAACGAAGAGTCAAAAAATATCTTTAGCATTTATCTTTAGTTGCTTTTATTTTCATATTTACTTTGCTGTATTTTCCAAATATTCTGAAGGATCAACTTTGATAATCAGAGTACAATATATATTGTGGATGTAGGATAGTTATAGACTGAAGGGTTATAAACTCCTTTGACACAGGAGTTAGTAGAATATGTCATTTTTGATATTTTATGAAACCTAATGGGGGGAAAAGCTACATAACATGTGGAAAATTTGTTCTCACTTAAGAAAGTTGAATGCACAAGATCTCCTTGGTTTGAAAATATTGGGCACAGCTGCTTTGATACCAAAACTGTCCATGGCTCCACAGATGGTTTTTGCATATGCAAAGAATTATCTAAGGTGCTTATTACCACGTGGATCCCTGAACTCCGTTCCCTACAGATACTCCTTCAATTGCATGGGACTTTAGATTGGGCATGGTCACAGGTACCCAGGTGACATTTTAACACTGATGTGGAATCGAACATGTCCAGGGTATAAGTAAGCACTGTCAGGATTTAAATACTGTCAATGGATAGCATGAAGGTGTTTGTGTTCATCTTCATGTAGTAAGTGGTTCACATTTCTCAGTTTACAAATTGTTAAAATTTCCTTTTTAAGTGGGTACCAGGTGCTCTGTGACTAGTGAAAACAGTTAAATGGAAAAAAAATATTTAACAGTGTCCTCAAAAGTGAAGTATTTTCTACAGCCTGGAAGGGTTTGAATGCCAGAATGAAACAAAAGATATGTGTGCACTATCAATACTTGTGAAAAATAACTGACCTCTCTGTGATTTCTCCTTAATTATATAGATCTTAGAAGAAAATAATAGATTTCAATGCAAAATATCCATGTTAAAACCCTGAGCAATAAATACATGTGCACAGTATAGTTTAAATTAGATCTTTCATGAAACAAATGAAAAGCCATCATGACTTCAGAATGGCATTTAGACTATGTTCTGCTAAAAAAAAAAAAAAAATCACAGCTTAGGTAAGTGTTCTATTCTGGATAAAAACATTACGATACCTGGAGGGATATTTTTCTTTCATAACTTTATTTCATAAGACAGTAAACAGAAAGGGTAAAAAAAAGTAAGGATCTCTGGTAAAGCCAGAGAAAGAAGCTAAGAAATCTGTGACACTTTGGGAAATACTCTGGAGTAAAGCTTTGTGGCTGGGGAACCAATTATAAACTAGAACAAAGGAATTGTTCCACACAGTAGCCACTAACAAAACTGTCACCCAGAAACAGAGATCTGGGAAATAGATTATCCATGAGGAAATAACACAAAGCTTCGTAACTGTATGGAATATTTCTGAGAGACAGAGAAAAGAAAATGAAAGCAAAAGGCGGAGAGACTGACCACAAAATTTGATCCAGCAAACAATAAATTAAAAATGCTGTTAATATGATATATATAGCAAAGGAGACTATTAAGAACATCAGAAGATAATATTAATAGCACCATTTTTTAGAGGATAAAAAAGGAACACCAATTTTTTGTATTTTTGTTGGCAAAAGTGGGCAAGAGCATGAGTGTAACAATGGTCAAGTCAGCAGATCTGTTTTTTTCTGTAACTCTCTCCTTAACTCCCTGATACCACCACTGTACTATTTGAAATTTTGAAACAATACCAGACATTGTTTCATCTCACCTATGTGTGTGTGTGTGTGTGTGTCTGTGTGTAAATAAATAAACAAATAAATAAATATAGTATTTATGTGTGTGTATAGTTAAGAGTTAGGTTATTTTTGTTTCATTTTGCTTTAGTTTTTTAGACCTTGCTTTTTAAATGGTGTAGTTTTGTTTTATATTATATAAAAATATTTTTTTATGTTTCCAAAGTTAAATCTACAAAATAATCTATATTCAGAGAATATAACCTTTTCTGTCTCCCCAGGAATATTCTGCTAAAATGCAGTTCCCATTTCCTGGATTGGAGCATGACAGGTATGTGATATTTTAATTTCTGTGATATCTGATGCAGAAAGTTGGAAATGATGACCTAAACTCTGTATTTCAAATACATTTTTCTCTAAATACTAAATTTATAATGAATGGTAGAAAATTTCTTTCCAGTGCTTATTATATGCCATTACATGTGCAACATTATTACCTATTTCAATCTTCATAATAGCCCAGTGAAATAATTATATTTTTTGTGAACAAGAAATCCAAGAGTCAAGGATGGCAGTTTTTAAGATACTAGCAAATATCAGAGTTGGAATTTGAAGTTAGTGCTCCTGACAAGGAAACGAAGGAAGACTTGCCTACTCTGTGCCCTGAGTGCATTGAGAAACAGGTGCAGCACACAGAAAAGGTATATTGAAGCAAAATCTTTAATTAGGAAAGAGAGAACATAAGGGAATTTCTGTCACCAAATTCTGACAACAGAATTAAGTCATACTTTAAGGGAAAGTCAATGAGATGACTTGCTAATTGTGTATGTAACATCATCCGAAAAAGTAGGGAATTTGAAAAGGAAAACAAATCACAGTGAGGGAATGTACAAGAAATGGTACAACAGAGGAACAAAGGTATAAGGTTTTGAAAAATGCATCTGTGTTATTTTTTCATTGCCACATTAAGAAGAGGGAACTCTCTTTTAAGACAGTGTGTTTGGCACAAGTTGAAATAGTCTCATTTTACTTCAAATGCAATAGTAACAAAAATAATTAGCAATATTTTGTCTTCTTTAGATATTTCTGTCATTTAGGTGTTTGGCCACCATAGTCCTCTATTAGTTTTCAATGAATTATTCAAAACTCTTTGTCTTCTTTCATTCACCTTTAATTCCTTTCTATATACACGATTCTGGTTTTAATAGTAATTATTCTCCTTTCTGCTACTTAACAATATTTTATTTTTATTCTATCTTTGAGGGTTTGCCAGATCCTTCTTGGTCTGTCTTACATTTTTTTCTTTGAATCTCCGCTTATTAGAGCATTAGTTTTTGTTTTGTTTTGTTTTGTTTTCATAGCATGAATGACTGTGTGTGCACAAACCATCCTTTCCTATTTTAAAAAAGTGTTGAGTATGGAGGCATTGGTCCCACACTGATTAATTTCTAATAATGATTGTTCAGTTTTTAGATTCACTATATGTGCCAATTATTTAAAGTATAGGGTAGGGAGTGTTAGGGAGTGAGTGAAGGAAGTAACAGCTTAAAATTTGATATAGTATCCTAGGTTACTTTTTCTCACTCTTTGCTCTCAGTGGTCTGGATTTCTCACTCCTGAGTGGTCAGAAGCCTTTGATAAATTTGCACGAAGCCATGTGGACTGTAAATTTTTCATGTTATAATAGTGTTCATATGCTTTCTCCTGCTTGGATCAGTAGCCACTTATGTAATTTCTTCCCTACAGCTCTCAGTCTATCCACCAGATCTCCACAAATTGTTCTTTTACGAAATGATGATGCACCTGTGGGGTCTCATTCATCCCATCTTCTCAAACTCTCCACCATTCTTAACAAATGCATAAAGCGTTGTTTTCTTGTTTTTATTTATTTTTATTTCTTTGCTTAACTAATGTGGATATACATGTGCTTACGTTTTTTAATGAGATATTTATATTTTCTCTTTCCTGAAACAATCATTAGTTTTCTTGACCCCTTATATTATCAATATCTACGTGTTTGTAAATTTCTTCACATACCTGGTATGCTGGACTGGAGGGTTCAATCTGGCCAAATCCACATGATTTGCAGTTAGTACAATTGTCAGCTGGGCACCGTGATTCTAAGTAGATTTACATTTAATTACCAAGTGGCTTCTCATCCTCTGATAGGCTCGCCTGGACTTCCACAGCATGCTATTCTCAGAAGGTGAGAGTGGAAACTATATGGCCTCTTACGACTTAGGCTTTAGAACTCAACGTGCTATTTCTGTTACATCCTATTGATCTAAGTGATTTACAAGTGAAGTTCAGAGTGAAAGGGGTTGCTATTGTCTGAATGTTTGTGCCTTCTCCCCGCCCCCCACCGCTGCCGCCAAGTTTGTATGTGGAATCTTAATTTCCAAAGTTAATGGTATTAGTATATGGGACCTTTGGTGCTTAAGTCATGTGAGTGGAACTCTTATGAATGGTATTAGTGCCTTATAAAGGAGGCTTCAGAGACATCCCTAGACCCTTCCACCATGTAAGGACACAGGAAGAAACACTGGCTATTAACCAGGAAGAGGAACTCATCCAACCGCGCTAGTACCATGTGATCTTGGATGTCCAGCCTCCAGAACTGTGAAAAATAAATTTCTGTTGCTTGTAGACTAAAAGTTTGTGAGTGTTATAGCAGTCTGAATGGACTGGCTGGGATGGATAAACTTCTTTTGATGGAAACAATGGCAATGTCACAGTGCAAGGAGACATGGACCTAGGGAAGCATGATATTAGAAGTCATTAATGTATCATCAGGCAAAATTAGAAAATTTCTTAAAAAGCTTAGTCATCATAACGCAAAATTATGAATTTTATATTATATCAATTTTTCTGGATTTAATAATCCTCTTGTTCTGACAGAAGAGGCTGGGTTTATGGTTTTAATTTTCAGAAATACTTCAAAGATGAAATCAGCCCATATTGCCAATGAGAAAGGGGTTAAGGGTGAACAGTAAATCACTCTATGTCACTCCTATTCAGTCCTCTGACAAAATTAGATTAATACTGCAACCATTTACTAAATGATTATTTAGTGCCAGGTTCTCAGGTAAGCACTTAAAATAATTATCTCTTTTAAAATTCACGGTATCCCTATGAGGTCTATATTATTGCCCTCCCTTTGCAGTTGAGAAGTATCAGACCTGGAAATTGGTATAGCATCTACTGGTGATGATTTCACAGTAAATGGAGGAACTCTGCTTCAAACTCAGGTGTCTGTGATTGCAAAGCCTGTGCTGTTAAAGATTTTGCTATAGTCACCAAATATCTTAATAGGTTTATTAAGATTTCAAATTCTCAGTAAGATTTTACATATATATATATATAAACATAGATATATGTTTTAATGGTGGTTAGTCTCTATTTCACCTGAGAAGAATAACCTGTTAAAAAAATCTCAGAAATGTTTTAATTGAAAAATTATTCAGTAAAACTTGGCCTACAAGTAATAAAATGAAATAAAATGCTACACTAATCAAATGAAGTTAGGACTCTTATAAGTGTAGACAGATTGCTCAGGGGAATAAAAGAATGCTTAGAAGTAGATTCTTGCAAATATGAGTAATCCATATATAATTAAGGTAGGTTTTGGAAGAGTAGAGAAAGATATATTTATTTGATAATGTTGAATAGTTTTTATGAGCACAATTTTAAGTGTTTAAAAAACACAATTTGTATTTATATATGAGATATCTCAACAGTAATTCTAAGTAGATTTACATTTTGAATAAGAAGAAAATATAGGGGAATAACTTTTAGGTTTCAGTATGGAGAAAGCCTTTTTAAGAATAAAACCAATTGAGGGCCGCTTGGGGGGCTCAGTAGGTTAAACATCTGCCTTTGGCTCAGGTCATGATCCCGGGGTCCTGGGATCAAGCCCCGCATCAGGCTCCCTGCTCAGTGGGAAGCCTGCTTCTCCCTCTCCCTCTGCCCCTCCTCCTGCTCATGCTTTCTCTCTCTCTCATATAAATAAATAAAATCTTAAAGAAAAAGAAAAAAAGAAATATCAAGTACTATAGAGTCTGAATTCTAGAAAAGTGCTGCTTCGTTCTCTTTTTTGTGTGTGTGCCAATTTTTCATTAAAAAAAGAATAAAACTAATTGAAATTGTTTCTATCTAAAATGAAAAAAATATGTGAATAGATTTTACTCAAGTGATTGTGTTAGGAAATGTGTTAGCTCATTAACAATCAAAAGAATACAAAATAAAATTAGGCCCCAACTTTAGGTGTGAATTTTGGAAAAATACAGAGGTATTAGAATTTCCAGGACTAGCAAGAGATGGAGAAACATCAATATCAGAAAAAGCTGGTGAGAGATTAAAATGGTATACTGTTCTTGAACATAATTTGATAATATATACCAATATCCTCAAAATTATTTGCCTCGGGACAAACCAGAAGAGAGTTTTCCTAAGGAAATTTTAGACATTAAAAAATGTCTAAAAAAATTTGTATATGAGTTATTATAATGTTATTTATAAGGGAAAAGAAATACATAGTTTGGATGTCTCAAAAATAAGTTTAGATAAATAATAAAGAAATAATTATAACTCTGGATAAAGTGCTACTGTTCATCCACTAAAATTCACATTGAAGAATATTTAGTTGTGGAAAACTGTTGGTCATAATATGTAGCAACAACTACAACAACAACAAAATGTAGGGTATAGATCTTTGTAAGTAATTTTATTTTAATTTTGTAAGCAAATAGATATTAATGTTAAAGAAAATATGCACGTTATTGAAAAATAATCTATTATTTTAAGAGTGATTTTTATTTTATTTTTCTTTTAAGATTGTTATTTACTTATTTACTTGAGAGAGGGAGAGAGCACATGAGCGGGGGTGGGGGGCCGAGGGGCAGAGTGAGAGGGAGAAGCAGACTCCCTGCTGGGCAGGGATCCTGACATGGGGCTTGATCCATAACTGACTGAGCTACCCAGGCACCCCACTGATTTTTATTTTCTAAGTATAGTTTAACATTTTTTCCCGTTCTGTATTCGTCACATCTTATAATATACACATGCATGGGGTTATTGAAAATATTTAGCAACCCAATAGGGCATGGGGGCAGACTAACTAGATTAATAATACCACCAATAAGAGTAGACACTGCTATAAACCAACACCAGTATTGCCATACTTCGACTAACGAGCTGTGTGTGTACATTACACATTTCGTAAACAAAAGAAAAAGCAAGCAATGTTATCAAGTGAAACAATGTTATCAAGTGAAACAGTGCAAGATACATGTGGGGTTGGGACTCATGAAGGGAGAGTGTTTAATTTGACAAGAATAATGACAAAATGGGGGCGCCTGGGTGGCTCAGTCGTTAAGTGTCTGCCTTCGGCTCAGGTCATGATCCTGGAGTCCTGGAATCAAGCCCCACATCGGGCTCCCTGCTCCGTGGGAAGCCTGCTTCTCCCTCTCCCACTCCCCCTGCTTGTGTTCCCTCTCTCTCTGTCTCTCTCTCTCAAAATAAATAAATAAAATCTTAAAAAAAAAGAATAATGACAAAATATAAAAGATAGATATAAAAAGCAGAATATTAAACAAATCACGAGGCTATTTTGGAAACCTAGTATCAAAATCTAAAGCTCTGGAGATAAAGAGAAGAAAAAAACACAACAAAATAGTGGAAATGAATTATAAAATAAATAATAGGTGAAAATTTTCCTGAAAACCAGAAAAACAAATTCAACATGCTTTAGAGAGAAAATAGAAGCTAAATAAGCAAACAAATAAAGGAAATGAATCACTCTTCACTAATAGTGGCACTCTTTTCATGAATAACAAAGGATAGCGAAAAGAGTAGGTCAATGACTTCATATTTTAAAGAAAACTTATTTTGTACAGGAATTCTATACCTGATTAAATTTTAGAAAATAAGAATATTTCATTCTTGCTATAAATGAGAATCCCCAGATTCTTTCTGAGAAAATAATCTGAGGATCTATTTTAATAAGTAAGTATAAAAAACAATAAAGAAGATGTGAGATATAAGTGGTGGGAGGTAAATCAATGAAAAGAAATATCAGTTGGGCATCAGTTGGTACTAATTTGAACAGTCATTTAGCTCAAAAAATTCTGTCTTCAAGAAGAGTGGATGGATTTCATATACCATCTTAAAGGAGTTTAAAAGTTGGATTATATTAGGAATATCATAAAGAGGACATATATATATTCTTTCAAAGACTGAGAGAAGAAAAGAAAATGAGGGAAAGGAGGGAGAGAGGGAGAAAGGGAGGGAGAGAAGGATAACCTATCGGAAATTTCAGGACAAGCAAACTTATATAATAAAGCCATGATAAAAATATGACGTCAACTAAAATGTGCCATAAATATAAGCAGTTTTTGAAATACAAGGCTAAAGTTTCAAGTGACCCTGGAATGGAATAGAAATCTTAATATTGCATCTGTAAAGAAAGAACTATCCTAGGAAACCAGGTGCCTTTGTTCTGAAGAGTAGTTTTCATATTCATAATGATATCGATGATGTTCATTGGTTTTCAACTTTTAAATCAAAGGACAAGTAAAGCATGGACAATTTAAAATAGCAGAATGTAAATGCAATCAGCCTTGAAAATACAAACGTAAGGGTACAGCTGAAAGAACTGGGAGGTGGAAGAGCAGACATTAAAGAAAGGCTTTTGACATTAAAATGTTCCTTTTATGTTGTGGGAGTCAAAGCTGATGGAAAATGTTGATTCAAGCATATTATCTAGAGTTATATGTAAAAGCAGCAGAAGAGTTAAAATCATTTTGACAAGAAACGATTTTCAGAAGGGACTGAGTAGAAGTAGAGATTGAGGAATGTAAATTAAATCTGCCTTTCTCAACTGGCCATCAATATTTGAATTTGAAAAAGGCATAATATAATAAGCTTTGTTTTGTAATTAAAGGTGAAACTTTATTAAAATGTGTATCTCTGAAAAATGTGACTGAGAATGAGGTGAGGGTGAAGAGTTGCTGTTTTTCATTATAAGACTTGGTAAACTTTAATGTTTGTTACGTGTAGACATTTTATCATACAGGTTTCAAAATAAAATTTTGAATGGCAGCATGAAAGCACTCAATAGGTTGCTTTTGATACTTGACTTGAGGATTTTAAATACTTGTACAAATACTAGTTGCTTTTTTTTGTTAAATTAAAGCTAATTCCTTTATCAATTAAAATTAATACCATTTATACTTGCCCTCTACTCTTTTGTTACTTTTTACTATGTAATCATTTAAAATGCCCTCATTCTGACCTATTTTAAAAATGAGACAAGAGACAAAACACAGAGGACTTGTAGGGTAAAACAATTTAACATAATATAGTTGTACTAACATACTTTTGTCTTTCATATGTGTTTCTCTAATATAAAGGGGAAATGAAGTTTACTCAGCTAGTTTGGGACAGAATATCCAGTCTATGAAGGAGCAGTAGAGATACCAATTAATGTATAACAATATTGTATACAACTATATATATATAGCTATATATAGCATATTTCTCTCTCTCTATATATATTGCATATATATTGCAAAAATATATATATTGCATATTTCTCCCTGAAATCAAGTGCTCATACAAAATAAAAATAAAGAATAGTCAGACATTTCTCTCTAAAAATTTAATTGTGAAATGGTTTGAAAGTACTTGCCAATAATAGTTCTCATTCTGGAAATTTATTTCTAGGTCCAAATGTATCTTTTACCCTTCTCAATAGATTTAATAAACGTTTTTTTTTGTTGACATACACAGTTTCTGCAATTAAATTGAAACTATGAATTGTCAGTATGGAGCAAAATTTCCTAAGGGCATCGGTAAGTGCACAATTGAATCTCAGTATAATGGCAAAAACAGCCAAATACAAAAATAATCAGCCAAATAAAGGAACAATTAAATTCCATGGCTGTAAAAATGCAGGTGCAAAATACAATGCCACAGCTAAATTGCACAAAAAAATTGGCTCTTCATATTAAATTAAATTGATAGTCATTGTCTTTGGTATAGAGATGAAGATCATTATATTCTAGGAGAGAAACAAATTTGAGTTATAAATTTTCCCCAATAGGGGCCACCCTAGAGTCTGTTCACCATAATCACATTTGAAGAATTCTGCACTGTTTCAAAATAATTATGTCAATTGAAATACCTTCCCATAAAGAAATACTTTGAAAAAAAATTGCCTGGAAAGGATGAATGGAAGAAGCAATTATGTACCTGAGATTGGAAACCTGATACAAATCATTTTTCATTATATTATTATAAAATCTGAAGTCCCTATTATATAAACACAGATTATTACCCCATTAGCCAGACCTTTCTTTATTGGTTAACATGATACAGGAAATGTTAATGCTGAAAATAACAATAACAAAGACTTGCATACATTATATAGAACTAAATTATTTCTTAAATTCAGTAAAATAGCTGTCTTCAAATATTATTTTTAAAAACAGGTGACAAAGGACTTATTTACTTTCAGATATTTAGGCAATATTGCCTAGTGTTCTTTGGGCACCACTGAATATGTATACTCTTCTAAATAATTAATGAAACAAAATACATGTTAATCTTAGATCATGCTTTTTATTATCCTAAATAGTGATAGACCTAAATTAAGCAACCATTTTAATTCACAATTGAGATATTAAAAATGCAAGTGGCCTAGAGACAGACTTTAATTTGATCCAGTATTACATAGTTTCCTGAAATTGTTTTGAGAGCTAACTATTCACTTACTTTACGATCATTCACTCTATCACACATTAAAAACCTTAAAAATTTATAGATAATCCTCCTGCAGATATTTTTCCTGGTCCATATTGTTTTAGATATCAACAAGTAGAATAGAAATGGCTATAAGCTAAGAGTTCCCATTCTCAACGCCAATACAAATTAAAATAACCTTATCTGATAAAGGGAGAGTTCTTGACCATGCACATTTATGTAAGAGAAAGTTTGATCCATGGAAGAGATGAGAACAATATAAGATACTAGTTTCTTTCTTCAGCAAGTACAATGTTGTGAAATAAAAGAAATTTCTACTGCATTCAGTAAATATTGCTTATATATCCTATGCCATAAATCCATGAAACTGCCCATGAAAAAATCATCAGTGATACTCTATATATGGATCTAATGACAGTAAGTATAAAAATTATCTTTTACAAAGGAAGGTTATATTATTATGTCTATATTTTCTTTTTTTTTTTAAGATTTTATTTATTTATTTGACAGAGAGAGACATAGCAAGAGCAGGAACACAAGCAGGGGGAGTGGGAGAGGGAGAAGCAGTTCCCGCAGAGCAGGGAGCTGGATGTGGGACTCGATCCCAGGACCCTGGGATCATGACCAGAGCCGAAGGCAGACGCTTAACGACTGAGCCACCCAGGCGCCCTATTATGTCTATATTTTCAAGTGAAGAAACTGGAACATAGAGAAGTAACCTAAGTTGGCAAAGATACACCGTCAATAAATGACAAAAATGGCCAGGAAGACTAGCTTTAAGATTCTGTGGAAAGCTATACTAGTTTTAAGGTACTTTTGTGAAAAATATTAGAGGCCATTTAAAGATTGTAATTTCCCCACTAGTCATGTCATAAACATTCTAAAATAATTTTTAATTTGCCTGTCATATTATTATTTTGACTAAAGACATTATAGTACATTCTGAAGTTTTAATAATGCTGCAATTTAACAGTTAAGGAAAACTAGCAAGCACACAGTAACAAACCCAGCAGAGAGCAGGCCTTTTTTCTTAATTATTTTTCTTTTGAAAGTCAGTTGATTTGGATTTCCCTGATGCCGAGCGATATTGAGCTCTTTTTCATGTGTCTGTTGGCCACTTGGATGTCTTCTTTGGAAAAATGTCTGTTCATGTCTTCTGCCCATTTCTTGATTGGATTCTTTGTTCTTTGGGTGTAAAATTATGGATATGTGTTGATAAAACATTTTCTTTTCTATACTGTTATTCAACTGAGCATTTCAAAATTTGAATGATAAATTGGATTTATTTTCCAATTTGTTACATTATAGTTCGATGTTGAGTTTCATTCTTAGGAATTGTACCCCTTATTTATGTTACAGTTTACTTCTGTGTTTTAAAATATTTTTACTCATATTTTCTAAGCATTCAAATGCAATACATTATTAGATTCTTCCATTTCAATAATTTCAATAGTAAGAGTTTCAAGAGTTTGAAGTGCTAAATCCTCACTGGTTCTTGGGCAATAATCATTAGGCTCTCATGTTGTACAAAAACCATCCTTTAGATTAGCTCAAAAGACACCCCATACCTATAAGACTTATGAATTGTTCCTTGTGACTAGTCATCTATAAGCCTTATGAATTACCCCTTACGACTAGTATGAGGAAATAAATGAACAGAAGAAAAAGCTTATGCTTAGTTTCTGGTTGGTGCTTCATGCTATGCTGACATCATCTGGAAGTTGACTGCTGTAGCATCAAAGTCCCATTCAGGAATGTACCTGAAGACAATAGAGAGGAAAAATTTTTCCAGTAGGCAGTCTTTCACAGTGTACATTTGGTTTTTCCCTGACTGGAGGGGGTTATAGCTAAAGGTCCTGTACTAAAACACTTTGTCGAGGTGGTCAAAACATGAACAAACTTGGAAGAATGATAATAAGGAGATCTAGACAAGGGTAATGTCAGTTGACCTTTTGGGGTACAGAATATGTAGATATTTATGCACAACACTAAGGCTTCTAAGAAGTAGTCACTGCAAGAGAGGCTAGAAGCAATCAGGAGGACACAATGACCTGTTGTTTGACTGTCATTCAACTTCTTTCCCTAACATTGCAGTGTTTGTGCTATACTTATTGTACAAAAAGGCAGTGGTAGCAGGCATGGAGGTTGCACGTGTATTTACAATTTAGGATGCCCTTCCGTAACACTGATAGAGCTAACACCTCAATGTCTGTCTAATTTCCCAAGAACAGAGATCAACCTAAGTTTATGCTATGACACAATTCACTAGAGACCACCAAGTCACCTAGGGGCAGATTGCTTGCATTTGACCCATGAATCATAGTAATTTATCCTCAGTGGGGGGAAAAAAAAATCATTCTGAATATCTTCCTTCCTCTAATGGTATACCGGCCACTTTCTATGGATGTCTAGTATGTATTCATTGTTATGATATCAAAAAAACTCTTGCTTCTATCAAAGAAAATCAGTTTTCATTAAAGTAACTGTTTAAATTGTCTCCCATCCATGAAATTTATTGTTTTTTTTTAAAGATTTTATTTATTTATTTATTTGAGAGAGAGAATGAGGAAGAGAGCACATGAGAGGGAAGAGGGTCAGAGGGAGAAGCAGACTCCCTGCCGAGCAGGGAGCCTGATGCAGGACTTGATCCAGGGACTCCAGGATCATGACCTGAGCCGAAGGCAGTCGCTTAACCAACTGAGCTACCCAGGCGCCCGAAATTTATTGTTTTTAAGACATATTCCATCATCTAGAAGCAATTGACCTCATAAGATATGAGAATTGTCTGTTGAAATCTCATCTTAGGCACCAGCTGGGAGACAGCACTGGAGGTTTGGCATACTGTTCCTCAAGACTTTGAAACATTGACCATTTCTTGGTTCTGTTTCTTTTGTTGTCAGAATGCATAGGACTAGGAATCAAGACATGGATATATATGAAAGATACCATTGCTCTTCATCAAATGTGTATGCCCATGGTCAAATGCACATTCTGCCACTTTTGAATGTGTTATTTGCATTAACAGTGAGCTAAAGGTGGAAATGATAAGTGCTACTTCCAGGCAGAAGTTTTTAGAGTCAGGTTTTTATAGTACTTTTTCACTTTTGCATTATGATCAATAGTAATTGAGATGATGGTTGCTCCCTTAGCCTGGTTCCTAGATTGATAATGACAGAACAGCTTCAGCCAACCTGGATTAGATGTGTAGAATGAGCAAAAAAATAAAACTTTGTTGTTCTAGGCCATGAGATTTTTTGAGTTCATACCACATTATTACCTGGGCCATCCTGGGAGATTAAAATACACTGTAACAATAGTGGACACTGCCAAAAAAAAAAGATTATATATATAGTTTGTAAAATGTTGTCTATGATAATTATGGAATTGAATCAGGTACATAATGAACTTTAACTCTAGAGGCCGTAAAACAGGATGTTGGTACTGTGTATTGGTTGCTCTTGGCTAAATTTGACAAGATAGTTTAAGAAAGAGATAAGATCAGAAACGAGTTAGTATATAAGCAAGAATAAAATGGAGTAGAGTTCAGAAGTCAGGAATTTGGCAGTTCTAGAAGAGAAAATGTGGGGTTTTTTTCCCTACCACAGTTGCTAAAAGATAAATCTAGGAAGACTTTGAAAAAAAATGGAAATTGAAACTAAAGGACAAAATCAAGAGTATGTCACACTCTCACTGTTAAAATTTCTGTATGTATTAATGTGTCCAGATTAAAGGTCCAACTAAGGACTTGCTGCTAATTAATTAAATCCATTATATAGGACAAAATGAATAGGGAAAGAGATTAAAGATATAGTTCTCCTACCAAAGCCTGAAAGGACAAATGTATCTGCAGTTAAGCCAAGAGAAAGAGAAACAAAAAATAGAAAAGAGAAGGAAGAGAGGGAGGGAGAGAGGGAGGGAAGTAGGGAAAAAGGAAAGAAGGAAGAGCAAAACTAAGAAATTTATCTAAAAAAGAACTGGGAAATGAACATTGGTGCATGGACCTTACTTCAATAAGATACATGAGGCCAGTTAAATTTTTGAGTCTCCAGTACCAAAAAAAAAATCCATCAACTTGGATTAAAAGAAACAGCTTTTGAAACTTAACACAAACCATTGGCTGGCAAACTTCCTCATGTCAGCGGAGCTCTGAAAGGCCTGGAGAAACATGGAAAAAGAACCCCCCATAGAGCTTATCAGAGGAGTGCATATACCCTGGTTCTTCACAGAGGAAGTGTGTGGGAAAGTAACTTGTCTTTTTACTAGTTCTCTGAATCCAAAAAGCAATCTACTAGGAATCTAGTGGAGACATTTTTTCTGTATTAGCCTATAATGGAAAGACCACTCCAAATTTCCCTGAAAAGCTAGACTTCGGGCAAGAAACAATGAATGCATGAAAATTTTGTTACATGTGGAACGGAAGATGAAACCAAATATTTGGTTATCTGGAGGGCAGACTGTGGTAGTTCCTAGTTGTGTCCATCACATATTTCCAATTTATCTTTTATTTACTTGGTAGGATTACACCTCCCTGAACCCTTAGAAATCATGTGCAACCATGTGATTTGCTTTGGTCACCTCCAGGCATAAGCTTTAAGAATGAGACTCCTGTTTACCATACCTTTATTTTCTTTCCCTATGTTGCTGCATATATTAATATGACAGAGTAGCTACTCTGCCAGTCTGAGTCCCAGAATGAAATCAGCATGAAAGAGAGCCCTAAGCCACTCCATAATGGAGAGTTAAAATAGGAGAAAAATAAGCATATATTGTTTTAAAACAATGTTCTTCCAGGTCTACAGCAAGAGTTCCCTTGGAACGAAACATAAAATTGCATACTGATTATCTGAGCTCCATTCAAGACTAAATTAACAGACACAGAGATAGGTTCATTATACTGGCTAAGGAGCTCAGTCCTACAGCTGAAGTGAAATAGGGTTGCTTCTGCACAGTGGAGAAGAGGAGGCCTCTGCCTGGGACTTAAAGATTTTCTGGAGATTCTTTTACTACTTCCATGTTCAGTACCAACTTAACAAGAGATGACATCAACCTAATAGTATCAGGATCACCAAAAACTCAGATCCTTCAACATGAAAGTTTGGGTTACTTCACCAGGTTAAAAACTATGTCCAGCTTAAGATATGTCTGAGGGCAAAAGAAGACATGAAAATAATGGTAGATTTTTAACTTATAAATATCAACAGTTTACTTGTTTCTAGTAACAGAAATGAAGAACCATGACAGCTATACATTTTGCTTTCTTGCTGTTTTGGTATTTATTTGAAAGCATTAATCATTTTCCACTCACCATTTTTCCTTCTACACATATAAATAATGTTGGCCATGGTTAATTTTACAGTGTATTTTTAGATCGCACACTGTCCAGGTTTTGAATAATGAATAAATTAATATCCCCCAGAGATACCTGCCCTATCAGGACAGAAGTGTTAGCACATCTTCATTTGCATGAAGGATAGTTGCATTATGCTAAACAAAAGCAAATTATCATTGGTGTTACTTTATGGAAGTTTGGGTGTGGGTAGTAGCATGCATAAGATTGCTTAGTAACCAAAAATGTGAAGTTTAGTGTTAATTTGCCTATTGGGTCTCACTCTAAATTTCCCCCTATACTGTCTTCTCTGTACTCTTAGGGACGGTATAATGAGCTTCTATTAGACATATAATGGACAGTATTATCAGTCTATAAATACTGCCTCTTGGATATCTACATAGGTGTGAAGTGGTAGTTCCAAAAGCATAAACCACAACAGCCTCAGACATGAGTGTATTATTCCATTTTATGTGACACAACTTTCTTCCTTCTGTTCCTCACACCCTAAGGCTATCACAGACATTTGAGCAACATCATTTTTTGCTTTTGCTCTTCCAATACTTACAGAACTTTTATAACCAGTCCTGTATACCAGTGCTTTTCCATTAAAACTCCTAGTAGCTAAAATAATACCTGTTTGTTTGTTTTTTTCCCTCCTGGGGCATTAAACAATACAAAATATGCAGCACCTTTCCCTTTAAAATCAGGAATGAGGCAGGGACTTTCTAGTATCACTACTTTTTGTCAATGCTAATTAGAAATTTTTGCCAGCATACTATGTAACAAAAGGTAAAAAGAATAACTAGAGGGGCACCTGAGTGGCTCAGTCGTTGAGCGTCTGCCTTTGGCTCAGGTCATGATCCCAGGATGCTGGGATCAAGCCCCACATCGGGCTCCCTGCTCTGCGGGAAGCCTGCTTCTCCCTCTCCCACTCCCCCTGCTTGTGTTCCTGCTCTCGCTATCTCTCTCTGTCAAATAAATAAATAAAATCTTTTTTAAAAAAAGAATAACTATAAATAAATAAAACTTTAATTATTCTAAGATAATATGATTATGTAGAAACTCGACAGAATATAGAAAATAGTGACATTAATAAGAAATGTTAACAAGTCTTCTGAATATTAGCTAAATAAAATAAATTGCAAGTCTAATCAGAAACAAGCTGACTTTTCTAAAATATATTTATACTAATAGCAAAGGTTATAAATTGTGTGAAAAGAAATCTAATAAGATATTTACCTGAACTTTATGGGGAAAATCATAAAGAAATTTTTAGAGAATCTAAGGATATGTAATTAAATGGTGTATTAATATCCTATTGCTTTTGTAACAAATCACCACAAATTTAGTGGCTTAAAACAACATAAATTTATTCTCTTACAGTCCTGGAGGTTAAAAGTCAGAAGTTTTATTAGACTAAAATCAAGGGGTCAGCAGGATGATGTTGCTTTTGGAGGCTCTGGAGGAGATTCTCTTCCCTGCATCTCCAGCTTTTCGAGGCTGCCCACATTCCGTGGTTCAGGGCCCACTCCCAGCAACTACATCACTTTGACTTCTGCTTCAGTTACCACTCCCTTTTTCAATCATACAGACCCCTGTGATTACTTTAGGATCATCTTTATAATTGAGGATAAGCTCCCCATCTCAAGATCGTTAACTTATTCACATTTTGCAAAGTCTCCTTTGCCATATAAGATAACACATTCACAGGTTCCAGGCGTTAGAGAATGGACATCTTCCACTTGTCATTATTTTGCCTACTACACATGGAGAAAGAGTCTCTGTTTTAAGACAGAAGTCAAAATGGTAAATATGCAATTACTTACCATGAATTAAGACTTCATACATGTATGTATGTATGTTTTTTTTTAAGATTTTATTTATTTATTTGAGGGAGAGAGAGAATGAGAGAGAGAGAGAGAGCATGAGATGGGGGAGGGTCAGAGGGAGAAGCAGACTCCCTGCTGAGCAGGTAGCCCTATGCAGGACTTGATTATCCAGGATCATGACCTGAGCCGAAGGCAGTCGCTTAACCAACTGAGCCACCCAGCCGCCCTGTATGTGTGTATTTTTTGAGAGCATTTAAGAGTATGGTATTAGGAACTATGCAAAAAATTACTGGAGAAATTGGTTCTAAAATATAAGAAAAATAAAACTGCATCCTATATACCATACAAAATCCAATTAAAGAAAATTAAAAAAACTAACTATAAAGCTTTAAGAAGCAAATATATCTTAGCAAGAATTCCTTAAGCAAGACGTAACACACATACAACCACACCATTTAAAAAAGATTAATTAAAAGATTGATTCAACTACAATAACAGTTGTAACTTCTGTATATCGGCCATTACCTTAAATGTTTTAAAAGTGGCACTAAAATAAAGAATAAGAAATTATATGAGTAAGTCAACTTCCATTTAAGAATGTATATGCAAATCACAAAAAAATCCTCAGGGAGAGGGGGAACAGAGAACAAATAAAGAATTTAAAAATCAAGAAAAAACAGCTATATGGATTTCATTACTAAAATCAAAAGTTGTTTCTATGGGGAAAAATGCAAAGTTCTGATCTAGGTAAAGGAGAAAACAAGCATATAGCTTCCTATCAGTAAATGTGAAAATGCAGAAAACATTGATGAATTACTGGGAAAATATAAATTGCTGAAATTGGCTGTAGAATAGACACATCTCTATGAATCAGTAAGCCTAGCACAAATAAATAGTAATGATCTACCTTTAAAAATATCAGCAAAGCCTATCATATAAGAATTCTACAGAACACCAATGAACATAGGTAACTAGAAAGCATACACAAGATATTTTAACAGACTGGCTTAAAATACTAAACAAAAAGCACAAATGCATTACCGAAGAAAAGATACTGGTCATTCCAAATTCATTTATGAGTAAGGTTGCACACAAGCTTCCTTTATTTAATAAAAGGCATCACACAACAGTGGTGAACATAGAGTTAATGAGACCAGAAGCTTCTATGATTTAGGGCATCGGGGTTTGGGGAGAATGTCTTTAAGAAAAAGAAAAAATTACAATACAAAATTAAGATTAAAGCCTTGAAAAGAGTCTGTTCAGTAAATGTTTCTAAAGCTTAAGCTTCATTAGCTTCACAGAAAATAACCACTTGTGTACAAGAAACCTAGAGCAACCATCACACATCAAGTACAGCATTAGATGTAATCCTATCAAAGTCGGAAACATAAATAAGATGTCCATTAACCACAATCATGTTCAGCATGCAACCGCTGTTTCTGTCAACGAAGAAGAAAAGACAGGTTGAAGACAAAAGTTACATGTATATGGAAATCAAAGGAATAATCACCATTAGTTTCAAAGGGGTTTGTGTGTGTGTGTGTGTGTGTGAGAGAGAGAGAGAGAGAGAGATAGAGAGAGAGATCAAATACATAGAAAACCCAATAGGATCATAGGACAAACTATGAGATATAATGAGAGAAATTAGCAAGATGGCCAAGTACAAGATAAATAACTAAAATTAGTAATTTTTCTGCTCACTAGCAATAACCACCCAGAAAATCAGGTAGAAAGAAATATTCACAAGAGCAAAACTAACAAAATTGTCTATTGTAAATTTAATAATTGTGTAAGGTGTGTGTATTTATAATTTTTTTTCTGCAGAAGATACATGAAATTAATCAATATAAGTCAACCTATGTTGTTTAGAAACATTCAGTGTTGTCATTAATTTATGAATTTCAAAGTAAATATAAAATCTCAGTAGAATTTTGAATGCAAATCAACAGGGAACATGCAAAATAAATCTGAAAAAATAATAAATCTGAAAAAAATACACATTTTGGCATTGGAAGTTTTTTGTTTTTTGTTTTTAATTTAGGTAAAATCCAGATAAGCTGAATTAATCATTTCAAGTGAACGATTCAGCAGCATTTACTACATTTGCAATGTGTGCAACCACCATCTCTATCTAATTTCAGAACATATTCTCACTCCAAAATAAAACCCCATACCAACTGAACAGTTAATTCCCATTCCTTCCTCCCCTAGACCCTGTCAACCACCAGTCTGTTTTCTATCTCTTTAAATTAACCTATTATGAATAATTCATATAAATGGAATCATACTATGTCTGATAATTTGTGTCTAGCTTCTTTTACCTAGCCTAATGTTTGTGAAGTCCATCCACATTGTAGTATGTATCATTACTTCATTTCTTTTTATGGCTGAATAGTATTTCATTATATGTATATATCACAATTCATTCATCTATTCATATAATGGTGGGTGTTTGGGTTGTTTACATTTTTTTGGCTGTTTTGACTATGAACATGCATGTATATATATTTGTTTGAACTTGTTTTAAGTTATTTTGGGTATATACCTGGCACTGGAAAATTTTAAAAGATGATGACTTTCTCTATTAGATGGTAAAGTATGTTATAAAACTATGGCATGATAAATGAACAAATTGATGAAAATAGAGACCATGAGATCAGAACAAAATCTATATGATCAGAACAAACTCTTTGGTTATAATACATGAAAAAAGTAGTATTTTAATTCTGTGGGGAAAGTGAAGAAATGTTTAATGTGATAGGAAAATTGGAAATACCATTGGAAAAAAATAAAGATAATTTGTCTACTCAGACCACTACAAAAACAAAAAAACCCACAAATATTTCAAATAAATAATAATAGAATCCAAACTAGAAGTATAAGAAAAATATAGGATTATTGACTGAAAAATTTGGGATACAATAATATATTTATAGCATTTAGAAAGTAAAGATCTTTTAAAGTAAGAAAATATGCAAAAACAAAAATTAAAACCTTAATAAATTTAACCATATTATTGTTTAAATCACATGATGAAATACACCAGACACAGAGGAAAAATATAAAATTAGACTGGGTGAAAACATTTGCATCACACCTGGATTAATAGCCAGAAAATATGGATAACTCCAATAAATCACTAAGATCAATAACTTAATAGAAAATTAAGGAGGGGTGCCTGGGGTTGCTCAGTCAGTTATGCTTCTGCCTTTGGCTCAGGTAATGATCCCAGGGTCCTGGGAGGGAGCCGGTGTTCCCTGCTCAGCAGGGAGTCTGCTTCTCCCTCTCCCTCTGCCCCTTCCCCTCCTTCTGCCCCTCCCCCTGCTCCTCTCTCTCTCTCTCTGAAATAAAATCTTAAAAAAAAAAAAGAAGGAAAATTGAGGAATGGTATGTATAGTATCTTCCATATACTTTTGATGACAATATAAGTTGATACAAAATATCAGAATTCACTTTGGTAGTATTTACTTAAATTTAAAATAAACATGTGCTTCCATTCAACAGTTAATTTCAAGGGCATTAACCCTAAAGTTTCCCTTATATCCTCCTGTTCACAAAGAAACATTTTGACAGATAATTTTGCCTGTTAAAATGTAAGTCACTTTTCACTAGATTATACTTATGTAAATACAAATAGAAAAAATTAGATTGGATATTAGTTTGGCTATTATTTAAACACACACATAAATATATACATATATATGTGTATATATTCACGTGTGTGTGTGTGTGTGTGTGTGTGTATGAAGGAGACTAAGGATCTATTCCAAATAGTCAAATAGCGCCTCCTTTTGGTAAGGAAAATAGCACTGAATGTGATCGTCTATGTATTTTTTTAACATTACTTATATAATGAACTTAATTAATATATTTTTGCCCTTAATCATATTTTCAAAATTTATGCACTTAACATGTACAGATTCCTTATGTAAGGATTTCTTATTTAAGTATAAAAGGGATGTTTTTAAATTATGGTCGTTCCAAATCAGTGCTGACTCCAAAATTCTGAAAGGAAAATAAAATATGAAACAAGCATCTTAAATGTTGCCTTTTCCTCATTGTTTTTTTCCCCATAAGTCTTTTTTTTTTTTTTATTTAAAGATTTTTATTTATTTATTTGACAGAGAGAGATAGCGAGAGCAGGAACACAAGCAGGGGGAGTGGGAGAGGGAGAAGCAGGCTTCCTGCCGAGCAGGGAGCCCGATGTGGGACTCGATCCCAGGACCCTGGGATCATGACCTGAGCCGAAGGCAGACGCTTAACGACTGAGCCACCCAGGCGCCCTCCCCATAAGTCTTAAGACCAGTGAATTTTACACAAGAAATCTCTTTCTGTGACCTGAGAGGTGTTTAGAAAAGGGAGAATAAAGGGTTTGGGCTTCTAAGTATGTTCTAGCCAGCTTAGTTCCATTTTTTAAATAAATCTTACATTTGAATGAGGGGTCCCAGGACGAAAGGAAAAGGACAGTGTGAAGAGAGGAAGGGAGAGAGAGAGAAATCATTTCTGCTGGATGAAAACTGAAGAGTTAATATCAACAGAATGTGAATCTGTAAGACTAGATTTCATTAATATGACTGGATGTAGGAAAGATTTGGACAGTTTCCAATTTAAGTGATCACAACTGAATTAATCTGTCAGGTCATTGTTGATATAATTTAGTGGTTGATTTGAGCATTTAAAGAAAGCAGAATACAAATAAGAACATGAATGCAAATGAGTAGTTTGGAATTTGGAATATTGGATATTGGAATATCTAATATTGGAATATTGAAAAGGAACTATCTTATGATAATATTCCTAAATAAAATGGTGGTACAATATTATTTAATCTATAGACCTATTGCATGTTGAGTCCATGCCTTTTACTTTTCACATAGAACTAAACTAATGATAATTCACCTTATTGTATTAAGGAAATTAATATGAACTCAAATACGATTTTGAAAGCTAAAGTTGATTCTGGGCATATATGAAGTATAAAATAAATTTAATTTGCTCCTTTCTAATAAATACGTTGCTATATTATATCACACTTCCATTGTACACTGAAGTAAAGGAAATGTCATTAGGAAAGAAAGAAGATGTCTTCTGACTCTAAATGGTTTGAAGCCAGCACTGAAGGTCCATACATAACAAATGATAAGATTTTTATGAATTATAGAATCAGTGCACAAAAATATACTTTGACCAATCCAACCTGATAAACACACAAAAGGCACCTTTGTTTTAGGTATTTACCCTGATTGCAAATGAGGTTTACAGAATAGGAGGCATTCAGGAAAATTGCAATCACTATTAAAAATTCATTTATTTTACATCGGTTTTGAATTTAATTTAAGGGCTTCCTCATATGCTAAAAAACCTAAGTAAACTTTCTCATAAAGGAATTCCAAATTCCAATAACGTCACCTGTTTTATTTAAAATTACAGTTATGAACATACAGGGAAATTATGTAATCTATGGGTGACTTTTTTTAACCTAACATACTGAGAGGAATATGAAACTTCCCACACATACCTCCTCTTCTATTCACCAATGAAATAACTACCTATTTTTAAGGAAACATAACCCACCAATTACTCTTGACAAATAATTTATGCAGAACACCTGAACACCTGCACTAAGACATTCAGTAACAAATCATCATTCAAAGGTTATGATTTTTAAAAATCTAAATAAATACACCTTTCTTTTAAAAGAGTGCTCTTTAATTGCAGGGCTTTATTTTTCCCCTTAGAATTTTGAAATACTTTTGTGGTGAACCACACTTGTGCCCCTCCTCCCTCCCCTGAATAATTGCTATGTTCACTGCCAACGTTATAACCATTTTGTGTGTGTGTGTGTGTGTGGCTAAAGTACCCATAATTTAAATGGCACTAAAAAATAAATACTGAGTCTTGCTAAACTTACTTTTACAATCAAAGATGATGGAAAAATAATCAGGTTTTATCTACTCCTCCTCTGCAATCTTCCTGGCATAAAACTAATACACTTCTTGCATCTCAAACCTAAAACAAACAAACAAAACAAAACAAAATGAAACGAAAAACTGTTTATAAATAGGTGATTTTAAAGGAAAAAATGACCACATAAGTACCAACCTTGGCGAACAAGTTGGGAGCATAATCAACACTAACTTCACAGAAATGTTGCAAAAAATAACACTTTCCTAACTCAGTTGCTTGTTGGTTGTTTTTTTCCAACTGATTTTTAAAAAATAATAGTATCAGTAGTATTTTGTAAAACTGCGCAAACAAAAGAAAGAGTGTTTCTAATCAAACATTTTAGGGAACCAGCTCACCTCTACCCATTCTTTAGTGTGCCTGTCATTTGCAAAATAATATTGACACACTATGTCTTTAATAGTGTTAACCAATAATTCACATGAGTATCCTTTAATTATTGTTAAACATTCAGATCCTTAGAGCCAAGCCCAGAGCTACATAAACAGAATCTCCATGGTGAAGACTCTTTTGATTGTTATACATAGTGAAGCTTAAGAAATTCTTTAGTTTTTGGCTTTCAATGAAACGTACAGCATGTGGAAAAGCAGTTCTTCAAAATTTCTGATGATTGCAAAATGACAGTGGTGATGACAAATTGAGTTATATATAAAGATATATATATATATATATATATCTTTATATGATGTATGAAAACTCCTCACACTCACTGCCTCCAACTCTTTTTCTCTCAGCCACTGAGAATTTAGGATCTAGTGTAATGGAAGCTTTGGGAGAGATGGATGGAAGGGTTGAGAATTACCAAACTGCCAAAAGTAATAATCACTGCCTTCAGAAAAAAGACAAAACAAAAAAACCACCACCACCACCAACAAACAAACCTGAAATCACATAATTAAATTAGTACGTATAGAGATATTGGGATTCAATAGATGCACTTAAAACTATCACCAGATGCTGCTTACCTTTGGAATGGACTGTTTATTCATGTGTTATTTTCTGTAGGTATCAGTCTGTTACATTGAAAAAAATTCCTTTGGAAAACTTACATGGGCATCTGTGTTTATTATTTTAACATTATAAATTAGAACTGAGCAAAAGATAGCCAATACAAATCATTAGTAATGTTATAATCTAGATATTACTATGATTCATAGTTTTTCAATGTGTGACATTGTTAATCATATGTGTGCATTTGTGCATAATATGTATTATAGAGTTAAATAAATAACTATATATTTAAAATCACACAATGTATCTTAAACTTTGCTCTTTTACTCTATATATTGTGAATATATTTCTATGGAAATATGATTCTAAAATATCCTATCTGTAATCATATCTCCACACAATATTTCAAATGACAGCAATCATATCTCCACACAATATTTCAAATGACAACAAAAATGTTGTTCTCTTTTGTAGATGTTTCATTTTAATTTTGCCTATCACCTGCCATTGGTCATTAAAGTATTTCTTATTTTTGTTTTGCTAAGCGATTCTGCTGAGACCAACAATAGAGTTAAATGCTCCCATATGAGGCAGATAAAAATAAAATTACTGCATTCTATAAATGTTTCTCTTTACAGCTATTCTAAGAACTTTGAATTTGCTATTCCCAGTAAATTAAAAAAAAAAACAACTAGAAAAAGCAAGACTATGCTACATGAAAGTAAATATTATATAACAATAAAAGATACTAAAGCTGATTAATTGAAATTGTATTTCAATGTATTTAGATTTCTGATGAATAACCAACTACCATTAAAATTATTTTGTACATAAGCACTATTCATGTACTTTATGTATAATTCAGGGTTCAGTTAAGTAAATTCTATTTTTTAACACTTAAGAGTAAGAAGTAAAGTGTAAACAATTTTGGGCTATACCTTTTTGATTTTTTTCTTTTTTTTTTTTGAAATTTCTGATTCATTTTTTCACCATGTTCTCATGTTCAAAACTGTCAGTCACATTTTTTTTTCTTTCTTCAGACTTCTCTTTGGTTTCTCCTTCCTGAAGTCTAGGTTCTTCTGCTGTAATCTGGACTAAATTGCTCTCCAGTCTTGCTGGACATCTGTGGTATATTTGAACCCCATGCCTGGAGATTGTTCAGTCAACATATCAGAAAATGATATAGCATCTGCTTCATCCTTATGTTAACTTATAAGCCAAGAAAAGTAAACAAGGAAGCAATGAATATAAATTACTAAGTCCTTTTTCCTTTTAGAAAGAAGTTAAAACATGTACCACATTACAATATTTGAAATCTTGGTAATGGGAAAACATAATTTAAGGGTGGTACACAAATCATTCAAATATGAATCAAACAATTAAAAGTAACATATGTTTTGGAACAAAGCATATCAAGTAGTCAAGTCAAACACTTTGTTGACATGTTAGTCACTCTTTTGTCACAATTGATGCAGGGTAAGTCTCCCTAAAATAAAAATAATCTTCTTGAATTTGACCTGAACTTTTTTGGTTAGGGGAAAATTATTAAGCCAGTTGTACTTTGTACTTCTTTGAAAATCTTTTTTGGATTTTGAAATTATTTGTCACCTTTTTAATGTTTGTATGACCATCTCCCCATGCACTATCATTTTTTTTTAAAGTGTTACAATGTCATTTGCAAAATGTATGGTTATTATCTATTTCTTCTTTTTCCCAGATTATATTATTTTCACAGTACTCTTGGGTAATTCATAGTTCTATTCTTATTGTTTTTTCTAAGAGTTCTTTTTATCAAGAACATTTTGGGAGCCTGACTTTTTTTTTTCACAGTAGTACTTGTATATTGTTTAAAATGTCATATGGTGGGGTGCCTGGGTGGCTCAGTAGGTTAAGCGTCTGACTCTTGGTTTCAGCTCAAGTTGTGATCTCATGGGTTGTAATCTCATGGATCATGAGATCGAGCCCAGGTCAGGCTCCATGCTCAGCGGGGAGTCTGCTTGAAGATTCTCTCCCTCTTCCTCTCCCCCTGACTCTTCTCTCTCAAATTAATAAATAAATCTTTTTTAAAAAATAAAATGTCATATGGAGCTACCAGGTCTCTGCTCAACTCTTCTGAGTGGCTGTTTTATTCTTCCAAAGCAACTGTTTTCAGAAAATTGGCTGGTTTGTATTCCTTTTCATCATCATATTTAAATCAAAAGTTTGTGTGTAGAATGATATGTTGGTATGTAATGATAATGTTATATGTTGGTTTCCTATTAGAAAAGATCAAACTGTCACTTTCTTATGTCCCCCTATCAATTCCCTCCACAAAAACATACCACCTTGCCTTAATTTCTGTCTCTTTTTTGTGGTTGCTGTCTTTACTGCATTACATATCTTTCTATCTTTTATTTAATATTATTCTGTAAGTACCTTCTTATTTTTGATGTGATACTTCCTCCAATAGCCTCTGAAAATAATTCAAGGAAGGTAAAATTTTTGTGACAAAACGTAAGTGAAAATGTTTTTATTAAACCCGTGCACTTGATTGACACCTGAACTAGACCTCGAATTCTTTATTAGAAATCATTTAAAAAAATCATTTTCCTTCAAAATATTCCTGTATTTACTTCTAACTTCAAGTAATTTATTTTAAGAATTCTGATGACATTCTAATTTCTAATTTTTCACTGGTATTTTATTTCTGGTATGCTGTAATGTTACAAAGTTGTGGATTTATTGGATTTTTACATTTATTCATTTTCTGGAATGACTATACACCATTTAAAATACTATTTTTTTAAGATTTTATTTATTTGACAAAGAGAGAGAGAGAGACAGCGAGAGAGGGAACAAAAGCAGGGGGAGTGGGAGAGGGAGAAGCAGGCTTCCCGCTGAGCAGGGAGCCCGATGCGTAGCTCGATCCCAGGACCCTGGGATCATGACCTGAGCCGAAGGAGGACGCTTAAGGACTGAGCCACCCAGGCGCCCCTAAAATACTATCTTATATTTAATTTCTATTGTGGTCATTATTAAACATTGAAGGATATTTTTAAAAATTTAACTTCAGTCACTACTAATTTTAAATTATTCTTTCTTGTCTCTGAATATTCCTTTGCTATGGAATCATATTATTTTCTAGATGAAATAATTCTGTCTCTTTAAGCGTATAGATCATAATTAAATTTGTCCTGATGAGAACCTGGTAGGTAAGTCTTACTAATTTCATAGTGGCAACAAGACTGTTTTTAATTAGGTATGCAGACCTCCTTAAGTTTGCTTTGCAAATACAGAGTCACACAGTTGTTGAACACTAAGGCCACAAAGTTAACATCTCCCTAGAAGTTTTCCTAAGCTGTCCTGGTTACACGTTTAATATTGTCTATGTGTTATCCCAAGGCTGGGAAATTGGTGCCAGGAAACTCTTTCAATGAAATTTTACAAGTGGCACCTGTAAATATGGATAAATTCACCCTCTTTTTGAGGCCCTTAAAATTTGCTCAGGTTTCTTCTCTCTCAGGAAGGGATTTTATTACCATTAATGAAGTTGGCATTTTCAAAAAACAAACTAGCCCAACTCACACCATAAGAAATAGATCTTTTGAATATCCCTTTCACTGTTAAGGAAATTGGATTTTTTATTTTAAGACTCCTCAAAAAGAAATCACTAGAACCAGATGGTTTCACTGGAGAATTCCACAAAATCTCTTTAAAAAGAATTAACACCGATTCTATACACCTCTTTCAGAAAATAGAAGAGGGAACACTGTTTACATCAGTTTTTGAACTTGATATTACCCGCATACCAAAACCCAACAGGCAGTACAAAGAAAACAGAACAAAACAAAACAGAAGGAAGGATGGAAGGAAGGAAGGAAAGGAGGGAGGGAGGGAGGGAACAGAGAGAAGAAAGGAAGAAAGAGGGAGGAAGAAAGATAGGGACAAAGGGAGGAAGGAAAGATATCCCTTATGAATATAGATATAAAAATTCTTAATAAATAGTAGCAAATAAAATTCATCAATATAAGGAAAGAATGATACACCAAATGGGGTTTATTCCAAGGATCCAAGGCTAGTCCAATATTTTAAAATTAATCAATGCAACCTATTACATCAACAGGCCAAAAAGCAAAAAATGATATGAACATACAGAATGTTTATATAGAATGATGGAGAAAAAGCATTTCACAAAATTCAACAGTCATTCTTGATAAAGACTCAGAAAAACAGAAATAGAGGGAATCTTCCTCAACTTGATAAAGAGCATTTACCAAAAAGATACAGCTAGCATTGTACTTAATAATGAAAGGAATAGGAAACATGCTTCCCCCTATGTTTGGGAACTCAGGCAAAGATGGCTGCTCTTACTATTTATATTTAATATTGTAATAGTTCTAGCCAATGCAATAAGCCCCCCCCCCAAAAAAAAGAAAGAAAAAAGAAAGAAAGAAAAGAAAAAGAAAGGAAGGACAGAACGGAAAAAAAAAGAAAAAAGAAAGAAAGAAAAGGCATATAGATAAGCAAGGAGTAACTGCCCCTATTTGCAAAGGATGTCATTGCAAATGTAGAAAATAACAAAGATTTTACCAAAAACAAAAACAAGCAAAAGACTCCTAGAGCTAATAAGTGAGTTCACTATGATCACAAGATACAAGGTCAATATACCTCCCCTAAAAAGAAAATAAAATTCTATTTCTGTATACTAGCAACAAACACACAGACTCCAGAATTTAAAAATATAATACCATTTACAATCACTCAAAAATATGTATGTATACGTTCAACAAATAATGCATCGTACTTGTATGCTGAAAACTACCAAATGCAGATGAAAGAAAGAAATATATATATATTTAAAATTTAAATTTAAATTAAATATACATATATTTAAATACATGGAGACAGATAATATGTTTAAAGACTGGAAGGCTTGCCATAATAGAGATGTCAATTTTCACCAAATTGAGATGCATTTTTAATAAAACTTATCAAAATCCCAGCAAGAGTTTTCATAGACATATACAAGAACATTCTTAATTGATATTGAAAAGCAAAGGAACTAGAATAACCAAAATAAGTCTTAGAAGAGTAATGTGGAAAGATTCAGTCTAACAGAATTCAAGATTAATTAGATAGCTACAGTAATCAAAAGTGTTTGGTACTGATGAAAGGTTGGTCACATAGATTAGTGGAATAGAGTAGAAAACTCAGGAAAAGATCCACAAAATATTCCCAACTGATTTTTGATAAAGTAAAAGCATTTCAGTAGGGAAAATAAAGCCTTTCAATAAATATTCCTGGAACAACTGGACATCTATTGGCAAAAAATAAACAAAGCTCAATCCAAACTTCACATTTTATACAAAAATTAACTCAAAATGGATCATGGACTTAAATGTAAAATGTAACACTGTGAAACTTCAGGGGGAAAAGTAGGAGAAAATCTTTGTGAACTAAGGATAGTCAAAGTAGTCCTAAACTTAACACCAAAAACAAGATGCATATAAAGAAAAATTGATGAGTTGAACTTCGTCAATATTAAAAACTTTTGCTGTCTGAAGTCTCTGTTAAGTGATGAAAAGACAGTCTAAAGACTGGCAGAAAACATTTTTAACCAACCACGTATCTGACACAAAATACTAGCAACTAGAATATATAAAGAACTCTCAAAAATCAATGCTTAAAAAACAGGCATTCCTATTAAGAACATGAGCAAAAGATACACAGATACTTCACTGAAGAATATATGCTTGTGGCAAAAAAAGCACATGAAAATATGTTCATCTTAGCACTTTTCTTGTGATCAAGGAAACTCATATTAAAACTAAAATGAGATATCATCACACACTTATCAGGAAGACTAAAATTTTTATTTTATTTTATTTTATTTTATTTATTTATTTATTTATTTTATTTATTCATTTGAGACACAGAGATAGAGAGAGAGAGAGAGAAAGCTTGAGCAGGGAGAGAGGCAGAGGCAGAGGGAGAAGCAGGCTCCTTGCTGAGCCAGGAGCCCGATGTGGGGCTCGATTCCAGGACCCGAGCCAAAGGCAGATGCTTAACCATCTGAGCCACCCAGGCGCCCCGAAGACTAAAATTTTTTAAAAAGGCTGAAAAGTGTATGGGGGAAACTGGATTATTCATACATTACTGGTGGGAATATAAAATAGTACAACCTGTCTGGAAGATAGTTTGGTGGTTCTTAAAAAAACAAAACGTGCAATCACTCTACAATGTAACAACTGCACTCTGACACACTCATCCCGGATTAATGAAGACCTATTCACACAAAAACCTCTACACACAGGTTTATAGAAACTTTATTCTACATAGCTCCAAACTGGAAACAATGCAAATGTCTTTGAACGGGTGAATGAGTGAACAAACTATGGCATATTCATACCAGTGGTGTGTCTGTACCACATTTGCCATAATAAAAGGAAAAGACAGTAGTACCTGCAACACTGTTTGAATCTCCAGAAAATTATACTGTGAGAAAAAGACCATGCTCAAAGGGTTACATACCCTGTGATTCCATTTCTTGAACTCACAAATGTGTAAAAATGAACAGATTATTGATTTCTAGGGGTTAAGGCAGGGTGTGCGAGGTAGAAATATATGTGGCTATCCAGTGGCAGTATGAGGCATCTTATGGTGATGGGAAATATTCTGTATTTCGACTGTACCAATGTCAGTATCCTGGACATCCAAAACTACTGAATTATAATTTTCAAATAAGTAATGACTTTTGCAAAAATAGTTTACACACATATCAAATATTTAACTCATTTAATGAAGGAGCCAGTAAGGTGTTTACAATCAGTGCAAATGAGATCAGAAAATGAAAAAAATATATACTGACACACACACAATCAGGAATCCTGAAATTAATTTGATAATGGATAATCAAATGGATAATCAAATAGTTAATATTAAATTATAATATTTGATGTCAACTTTCCTTTTTTTTAAAGATTTTATTTATTTATTTGAGAGAGAGAATGAGATAGAGAGAGCACATGAGAGGAGGGAGGGTCAGAGGGAGAAGCAGACCCCCTGCTGAGCAGGGAGCCCGATGCGGGATTCAATCCCAGGACTCCAGGATCATGACCTGAGCCGAAGGCTGTCACTTAACCAACTGAGCCACCCAGGCACCCTTGATGTCAACTTTTCTAAGAGTGGAAAATCAAATGTACCTTTATGAAATAACATCAGTTGTATTTTCATGGACAAAAATCTGTATTATCGGGGCGCTTGGGTGGCTCAGTTGGTTAAGCGACTGCCTTCGGCTCAGGTCATGATCCCAGGGGCCTGGGATCGAGCCCCACATCGGGCTCCCTGCTCAGCAGGGAGCCTGCTTCTCCCTCTCCCACTCCCCCTGCTTGTGTTCCCTCTCTCGCTGTGTGTCTCTCAGTCAAATTAATAAATAAAATATTTTTTTAAAAATCTGTATTATGATTGACAGGAAACAGTTTTCTACAACTTAAGTTCTCTCTCGCCAGATTTGTATGAAATAATCTAATCAACAATAATCAGAGGTGCATCTTAGAAGCATTTAATTCTCAGAGATTCTGCCAAACAATGCATAGGGCTTCATTCAAAGTACATCTTTAACCTGTTTTATGCATTTCTACAACCATAATATTTTTTCTTGAAACAAATTACTTTACAAAGTAAAGTATTTCACTTGATTGGAATTTTATTACAGCTAAAGATTCATGCGCAATTAAGATCATCCCACTCAGCCACCACTTAGGTCTTTTTATTATTACATGTCACCCGTTTCCCTTGTTAGACTTAGAGGTTTTCTTTATATATATATATGTAGATATATATACACACATATATATGCACACATACACATTTATAATATTTATTTGTATATTATATTATCTATATTTATAAATATATAAATATTATAAATTATAATTATATAATTATATTACTTCTAGCATATATTATATGTGACATATAATATATAACTATATATAATATATAATAATATCCACATATTTTATTCACTTGAGGTATATTTTTATGTTAGTGGAAATATGGTAAGGTTTTCCTTTATAATTTCTAATTGCTTATTACTAGTAAAGGGAGTCTGGTATGTTTATTAGTATATGTAAGTAGTAGTGATCTGCTCTGCTTTTTAGGAAACTTCATGTTGACATTCAACATAGTATTAATAAATATATAAATATATATAACTGAATATTATTAAAATGGATAATAATGATTTGGGGTCCAATTTTCAATGATATAATGATATAAAATTATAGTAACTCAAAGACTTGAGGTGGAAGTAAAGATGACATGCTCTTAAAAACTATGTTAGAGTCAAAATACAGCTCTGATCATGAAGATAAAAGTACAAATAAAATTATATTTCATGACTTTTACAGAGTAAGTGTATACACACATACATATACGTACATATATGAGTGTACATGTACATGTATAATTTTAAATATGCATTTGTATCCCAACTGTTTTTAAATATTACTAATAGATTTTTCACTATTTCATCCATTTTCTTAAATATTTTGTTGGTTAAGCTATCATTTTTATAGTTCTCTTTGGGACTATGAGAGATTCCATATACACACTTGCTTTATATTGAAACATAAATTTTATGTTACCTTAAAATAGTAATTTGCCTCATGTTTTCTAATATTTTTACATATTTTATATACATATAAATATATATGCTGTGCATCAGTAACTTAATGAATTTCCCTAAGTTTTAAATTTTTGCATATGTGTTTTTTAGGAAAAAATAACTTCTTTAAAGTAGTAGTCCCTGATCCCTTCTTTTTGGGGATTTCTCTTAATAAAGAGAAATGACTTTGAAGTAAGAGGTATAAGTTGGGGTGCCATGATTGTAGTAATTACTAAAAACCATCTGTCAAGGCACAGTTCCAAGAGTGGAGAGCACTCTAGGTAGGTTGGCCTCACTGCACAGCAAAATCCAATTAAGGGAATTAAAGTTTTAAGCAAACCATCTCAAGATGCTACAGCTCCAAAGATAATTTTTACCAGTAAGCTCTGTTAGGGGTCTCGTTGCTATCCACTTATTTGCCAACTGATGCAGGAAAAAAAAGAGTTTCCACGGTCACACAGGACTCTATGTTATTGGTATATGTAGTCTAAGCAATTGTAAGCCTTTTATAGATCCTAGAAAATTTTTAATTTTAGTGTTCCCATTTGATATGATTATAAATCTATTAAATGTACTAAGCTCATATTAATTATAATTCGTATGAGTTGAGTTGAAATGAACAAAAATTAACAAGTGGTTTCCTGTCCACATTTAGGTCTTTCATCCATTTTGAATTTATTTTTGTGTATGGTATAACAAAGTGGTCCAGTTTCATTCTTCTTCATGTTGCTATCCAATTTTCCCACACCGTTTGTTGAAGAGACTGTGTTTTTTCCATTGAGAAAATTAGTTTTGTTGAAGATTAGTTGAGGGTCCATTTCTGGCTTCTCTATTCTGTTCCACTGATCTGAGTCTGTTTCTGTGCCAGTACCATACTGTCTTGATGACTGCAGCTTTGTAATATAGCTCGAAATCCGGAATCATGATGCCTCCAGTTTTGTTTTTCTTTTTCAGAATTGCTTTGGTTATTCAGGTCTTTTGTGGTTCCATACAAATTTTAAGATTATTTGGTCTAGCTCTGTGAAAAATGCTGGTGGTATTTTGATGAGGATTGCATTAAATGTGTAGATTGCTTTGGGTAGTGTAGACTTTTTTTTTGTTTTAAAGATTTATTTATTTATTTATATGAGAGAGAGAGAGAGAGAGCTAGAGAGAGCACAAGCAGGGTGAAGGGCAGAGGGAGAAGCAGACTCCCCACTGAGCAGGGAGCCTGATTCTGGACTGGAGTCTGATTCTGGATACTGAGTCTGATACTGGGACTGGAGTCTGGACTGGAGTCTGATTCTGGATACTGAGTCTGATACTGGGACTCTGAGATCATGACCTGAGCCAAAGGCAGACGCTTAACCGACTGAGCCACCCAGGCACCCAGTAGTGTAGTGGGTTCTTCCAATCCATGAGCATGGAATGCTTTTCCATTTCTTTGTGTCCTTTTCAGTTTCTTTCATAAGTGTTCTATAGTTTTCAGACTACAGATCTTTCACCTCATTAGTTAGGTTTATTCCTAGGTATCTTATGGTTTTTGGTGCAATTGCAAATGGGATCAATTCCTTGATTTCTTTTTCCCCTGCTTCATTACTGGTGTATAGAAATGCAACAGATTGGGTGCCTGGGTGGCTCAGTTGGTTAAGCGACTGCCTTCGGCTCAGGTCATGATCTTGGAGTCCCTGGATCGAGTCCCTCATCGGGCTCCCTGCTCGGCAGGGAGCCTGCTTCTCCCTCTGGCCCTCCCCCTCTCATGTGCTCTCTGTCTCTCATTCTCTCTGTCTCAGATAAATAAATAAAATCTTTAAAAAAAAAAAAGAAATGCAACAGATTATTGCACATTGATTTTATATTCTGCAAGTTCGCTGAATTCATGTATTAGTTCTACCAATTTTTTTGGTGGAGTCTTTCAGATTTTCTGCATAGAGTATCAGGTCATCTGCAAATAGTGAAAATTTGACTCCTTCCTTGCCAATTTGGAGGCCTTTTATTTCTTTTTTGTTGTCTTACTGCTGAGGCTAAGACTTCGAATACTGTGTAAAATAGTAATGCTGAGAGTGGACATCCTTGTCTTGTTCCTGACCATAGGGGAATGGCTCTCAGTTTTTCCCCATTGAGGATGATATTAGCTATGGGTCTTTCATATGGCCTTTATGATGTTGAGATATGTTCTATCTATCCCTACTTTGTTGAGAGTTTTTTATCTAGAAAGGATGCTGTATTTTGTCAAATGCTTTTTTCTGAAATCCTAGAGGAGAACACAGGCAGAAACCTCTTTGACCTCAGCTGTAGCAACTTCATGCTAGACACATTGCCACAGACAAGGGAAACAAAAGCAAAAATGAACTATTGGAACTTCATCAAGATAAAAAGCTTTTGCATAGCGAAGAAAACAATAAAACCGAAAGGCAGCCTATGGAATGGGAGAAGATACTTGCAAATGACATATCTGATAAAGGGTTAGTATCCAAAATCTATAAAGAACTTATCAAACTCAACACCCAAAAAACAAATAACCCAGTTAAGAAATGGGCAGAAGACATAAATAGACACTTTTCCAAAGAAGACGTACAGATGGCCAGCAGACACGTGAAAAGCTGCTCAACATCACTCATCATCGGGAAATACAAATCAAAACCACAATGAGATACCACCTCACACCTCTCAGAATGACTAAAATTAACAACACAAGAAACAATAGGTGTTGGTAAGAGTGCAGAGAAAGGGGAACCTTCTTATACTACCTAGTGTAGCCACTCTGGAGAACAGTTTGGAGGTTTCTCAAAAAGTTAAAAATAAAACTAGCAGTTGTATTACTAGGTATTTACCCAAAGGATACAAAAATACAGATTTGAAAGGGTACATGCCCCCTGATGTTTATAGCAGCATTATCAACAATAGCCATACTATGGAGAGAGTCCAGGTGTCCATTGACTGATAAATGTATAAAGAAGATATGGTATATATATAAATGGAATATTATTCAGCCATCAAAAAAATGAAATCTTGCAATTTGCCATAACATGGTGGAGCCAGAGCGTATTATGTTAAGTGAATTAACTCAGTCAAAGACAAATACCATATGATCTTGCTCATATGTGGAACTTAGGAAAACAGATGAGGGGCACCTGGGTAACTCGGTTGGTTAAGCATTCTTGATTTCAGCTCAGGTCATGATCTCAGGGTCATGAGATCAAGCCCCACGTAGGCTCTGTGCTCAGCAAGGAGTCTGCTGGAGATTCTCTCTCTCCCTCTTCCTCTGCCCCTCCCCATCATGCTCATGCACTCACTCTCTCAAAATAAATAAATAAATGTTAAAAATAAGTAAATAAATTCTTAAAAAAAAAAGAAAACAGATGAACATATGGGAAGGGGGGAAAGAATAAAAGGATAAAGGGGAAGAAGCTTTAAGAGACTTAACTATAGAGAACAAACAGGGTTGATGGGAGGTGGGTGAGGCATGGGCTAGATGGGTGAGGGTATTAAAGAGGGCACTTGTGATGAGCACTGGGTGTTGTACGGAAGTGATGAATCACTGAATTCAACTCCACATGCCAATATTGCATTGTATGTTAGATAACTAAAATTTAAATTTAAAAAAAATTGACAAATGATTCTGTTTTATAGATAAACATGTATTACTTTCATTTTTTTTTGGACAAGATATATTTTTCTGTCTCAACTATTTTTATTGGTCCTTTAGAAAGTTGCAGACACAAGATAATCAGGCTGTGTTGTACAATGAATATAGTGGGTGTGTGCTGGTATACACACGCCCACATCTACTACTGCTTCCACTCCTTTTCCTCCAGTCTCAAGATTGAAGAGAACTTTGTAGGTGGTGTTAACTGCTTTGTGAGAATAAAACATTTCTTTTTCTTCCACACTAGCTTCAGGTAAAAATGTTTTTCTTTCTCTAAGAAATAAAATGTACTAAAGAAGTGATTCAACTGTCTCCAATTTAATCTTTTCCATTTTAATTAATCATTATATTACTTATATATTATTTAATATTTTTGCTTCTAAGGTTTTTTCAAACCTACCTAAAACTTCTATTAATTTAAAATTACTACTTGCAACCCTATCACATATATGCCAATAAATTGTATATAAACAGATAAACAGTAAAGTACTTTTCATTTCAGAAACTATGAAACTGTGGAAGTCACCTTGAAAGAATCCTTTAGAAGAAAGAGGGATTAATTATCTAAGTCTAATTTATTGATCATTAGACATCTACCTTTAGAATATGTTTGCTTATCTGTTTTGTTTACCTGTTTGGTCTTTCTAATGTCCCATGTAATAGGGCTGTTTTCTTATCAGATTTTAAAGAATGGTTAACTAGACACCAGTGAGTTTGTTTTTCTTTCTTGAAACATACATGCTTTTACTAACATTCTGGGAACCTATTTAGTTTTTGTAAATTCATATGGATAGTTTTCTGCTTATCTCAGCATTATCTAGAATCTTAGCAATTCTTTTTTTTTTTTTTAAGATTTTATTTATTTATTTGAGAGAGAGAATGAGATAGAGAGAGCATGAGAGGGGGGAGGGTCAGAGGGAGAAGCAGACTCCCTGCCGAGCAGGGAGCCCGATGCGAGACTCGATCCCAGGACTCCAGGATCATGACCTGAGCCGAAGGCAGTTTCTTAACCAAATGAGCCACCCAGGCGCCCTAGAATCTTAGCAATTCTATGCAAAATAATGCATAGGAAATTTTAAAGTGATAATAAGAAATACATTTGAAAGTCTAACAGAGGATGCCTGGGTGGTTCAGTTCGTTAAGTGTCTGCCTTTGGCTCAGGTCATGATCCAAGGGTCCAGGGATCGAGTCCCACATCCGGCTCCCTGCTGCTCCCTCTACCTCTTCCCCCAGTCATGTGTGCTTGCTGTCTCTCTTTTTCTCTCTCTCGGAAAAAATAAATAAATAAAATCTTTAAAGAAATTCTAGCAGAGACTCGATAGTATTTCTATATAAAAATTAGGATAAGTTTAGAACGAGTGGACAATATACAGTAGACAATAAGTAAAGAAGATAAACACTGATGTTTACCCGAGAATGACAAAGTCCAAATGATTTTATATTTAATTGAATGATTATTTTGGTGCCATGTAATTAAAATCTTGTTTTTCCATTTTCTGTATTTTAATTTGATTGCTTGATTTATCTCTGTGAGGGAAGGCCTGTTCCATTTAGATATAATCAAATCAAGATCATAGAACTATAAATACTTATAGTTTGAAAATACTTCATTTTAAATTTATATACCCTATCAGTATATTATGGAGACAAAATAAGTTAATGCATTTAAAGTACTTCAAATAGTGTCTGGCAGGCAGTAAGTGTACAGGAAGTCCTACATGAGGATGATAATGATGATGGTGATGAAGATGATGATGATGATCTAGCTAGATATATCAGAAGGATTCAGCTATTTGGTTATAGAATAAGAAGAGAAAATAGTTCAGTGATTTTTTTTCCCCCACACAATATCTCTCATTTAATCTTAACAACAGCTCTGTTAAATAAATATTAGTTGGAGCCTTATTTTACAGATGAGGATGCTAAGGCACAAGAATATAACTTGAAGGTCTTTCATGGCATGTGATAGTCTGGTCCCAGTAACTGTGTTTTTGAATTCTTTACTTACTACTGAATCCAAGAATATGGTAAGTGCTGTGAATTGTGTAAGACTGTTGAATCACAGACCTGTACCTCTGAAACAAATAATACATTATATGTTAAAAAAAAAAAAAAAGATAGCAGGAAGGGAAGAAAAAAGGGGGGGGGGGGGAATCGGAGGGGGAGATGAACCATGAGATACTATGGATTCTGAGAAACAAACTGAGGGTTCTAGAGGGGAGGCATGGGTGGATGGGTTAGCCTGGGGTATTAAAGAGGGCATGTTCTACATGGAGCACTGAGTGTTATACACAAACAATGAATCATGGAACACTACATCAAAAACTAATGATGTAAATTCATCATGGTGTATGGTGATTAACATAACATAATAAAAAATCTTGATTATAGCAAAAAAAAAAGAATTTGAAATAAAATTATACATAGGGCCAATTAATGAATACTAATAGGACTGTGTCTAGAGATGAAAAATAATTTTATTTCACAGCTATGATGTCATGTAAGTGAAAATTTGGACCACTGGAGTGATTACTGAAAAAGTTGGCAAGATTAAGTCTTATTGATGCATCTCTGTGTTAAATTCCTAAAGTTACACCCTTTTCCCCCAGATTTATATAACCATAAATCTGAAAGAATGGTCATAGCTCAAAATCCTCTTAATTTTGATCCCCTTCAGAGATTGTGTTGACCAATAAACCTCATCCTAGTGTCCATCAGAAACTCAATCATTAAAAAAATGTAATATCTTACTTATTATATTTGGGCAAAAAAGAATAGTTGTCCAGGATTGGCAAAAATTTCATGTATTTGCCTTGGTCCATGCTTATGTAAGTATTGCTATTCCATCATAACACTCATTTCCAGTAAGCCTATATAAAATTTCTGAATATATCTCAACATACATCTCTGGTAATACAATCAATGGATCAGAATTGGTAAGTAGACTGTAATTCTCTTTCCATGCCTTCTCTCTCTTTTCTTCCTAATGGCAAGACATTGGTGCCAGCCCCATTGGAGAGGTGCATATAAAATCTATTAACAACTCCAAGAGTATCTTCAAAATTTCCACATGGCAAGACAATTCTTATAATGCTGATAGTCATTGACAGTAACTCCTGGTTTTAGATATTAACTGTTACTAATGATGACTCATCTAGGTCTTTCTATCTGTGAAATCATTCTAGGTCATCAAACATCTCTCAACTCAATGTTTATTTCTAAGCATACGTTAGGAGGGAAGATGAGAACAGAATACTTCATAATATCTTGGAAATGAGTGTCTCACAGTTTCATGGAACGTGGTGTATTACATTTAGCTCTGTGGTGTTTGCAAGTAACTAGCTAACCAGTTTTAAACTTAAATGCGTGCATAATTTATTTTTTTAAAAATAGAGTGGATTCTATTTCACATGCACATTTGGATTTTCTTCCTTGAGTGGATGAGAAATAGATGATATTAAAGCAGCAAGTTCACAGAATTGCATACAATCCATCTGTCTATGACCAGACCTGTCTATATCATCCACAACATCTGGTGAAACAAAATTGGAGGCAAGCTATAGTTTTGTGGAACTCTTTTAGTGGATCAAGACCTTTTTTCTTTGCTTGGTTTTGTGCTTGGGAAGATTTGTACTAGTTATTTTTTGTATTAAAGTTTTTATTTATTTGAATAATTGTTGTAGGAAAACCTTAGTCATTTTAAAAGTAAAGCACTTTAGTACTGAATTTTTTTCTCTTGCAAAAAACCACAAATAACATATTGTAATTGTTATTAAATAGTAGTTATTGTTTTTAAGTAAGTCCTGAAATTTAAGCTTTACTGTGCTTGTGGCACTTGCCTAAGATATGAATATTTTCCAAGTACTCTGTCTTTCTTTAGGGTGCAATTACGGGGTTACCAGCAGTGGCCTACTCCATGTTTGAAGCCTGGCACAGTCTATTGTTTTCCTTAGGTCCTTTGCTATTCACTTAGCCACCCTTCCTGAGACTTCTGGTGAAGAATCATCAGTCCTTGAGTGGTGGTCAAGGTAAAATAACTGCAGGATATCTAGTAAAACAGGCACATATTACTATTCAGATACTCATCATTCTTTTTATGTCGTATAGAGATATTTATGCAAATCAGTTTTCAATAAATATCCTTATTATTGGTTATTGATGATTAGTGAACTCGGAGAAATTTAATTTATAAACATTATTATCACCAAATATTTGTTTCTTGTATTTAAATCCATTCTGTAGATCTTGAGAAGATTCAACAGAACACTTTATAGACACAAAAGAAGATATATGTATTCTAGCTTGGAGAAAATATATTTTTTTTAAAATGTTTCTCAATTTATACTTTCCAAAAAATGAGAGAGTATACATTTATTTGGAAAAATACTACAGAGTGAAGTGTTTTGTATGCATATTCTAATCTCAGCAGTGGTCCAAGAAATATAACTTGTATTAAAGACAACGTATAAAAAGTGGAAGCAGGCTTTATTTATTTAATTGAAATCTGGTTTTCTGGGGAAAAAAAATCTGCCTTCAAGTATGGTCTGCCTTCTCTCTTGTAGTTCCTTCACATAATCATCTGCCAATTTAAAAACTGCATAGCATGGAATTAATTATGTAAATTTTAACAGCTGATTATAGAGAGACAAAAAACAAGATTATTTTCTAGTAAGATTATAAGATGGAGATTCCTAATTGCTGGACAGCTGTCATCATTAGGATTTATTCAAATAGCTAACCAGCCCAAACCAAGAAGCAGAAAGAGCAGCTGCAAACTGATACACTCACACATACACACATACACACACATACACACACACACACTCTCACACATATTTATAATAGATTATTTCAGATTACTCAAGAATTATATTTCTCAGACAGCTACACATTTTAAATCAACAAATGGAACTATTACAATAAATCAGTGTATGAAGTCTATCCCAAAACAACAGAATCAGATTATCTGAAGGTGGGTTCCAGGAATCAATATTGATTCAAAGTTTTCCAGATGATTCTAATGTAATGCGCTATACATATATACATATACTATGTATATATATACACACACACACGTTATACATACAACTTATGTATATAATATATATATATATTTAAAATATGTATATAATAAATCAGCAAAACATGCATTATTACCCTTTCAGTCCTGGCCTTTAAAGAAGGCTTGTCATCAATCTTTTTGTTTCTTCACACACATTCCCTCAGCTCTCTCTTCACTTTTATTTTAGTATTCGATAAATAACTTATGTTTTACACCAATAATATACCTATAGTTCTCTTTGTGAGTCTATGTGAAGAAACTTGTTTATTCCTAAAAATGTTTTTTTTGTTTTGTACAGCAAAATAATTCAAACATTACTATACATTAAATTTCCTTATTACTGATTTGATCCATAGTATTATTACCAACTCACCTGATAAGAAAGATCCCTCATAAACCAAGTTAAAACTCAAATAAGAGTTGCCTCACAGTTAAGTAAAGGCTTTTTTACCATTAAGTTTTTTCAATAGAGTCAAATAATGATCGAAGGTAAAACATCAGAAAAATATCTGACTTAAGAAGGAAATTGGCAAATAATGCAAGAGTATAAAGAAATAATTAGTCATAAATTCAATATCATTTATATAAAATTATTGTTGCATAGATGACAGTATTTTAGAATTTTGCTCTTGCAAGATTATTCTTTTTTTTTTTTTTTTAATTTTTTTTTTATTCTTATGTTAATCCCCATACATTACATCATTAGTTTTAGATGAAGTGTTCCATGATTCATTGTTTGTGCATAACACCCAGTGCTCCATGCAGAACGTGCCCTCAGTACCCACCACCAGGCTAACCCATCCTCCCACCCCCCTCCCCTCTAGAACCCTGTTTGTTTTTCAGAGTCCATCGTCTCTCATGGTTCGTCTACCCCTCCGATTTCCCCCGCTTCATTCTTCCCCTCCCGCTACCTTCTTCTTCTTCTTCTTTTTTTTTTTTCTTAACATATATTGCATTATTTGTTTCAGAGGTACAGATCTGAGATTCAACAGTCTTGCAAAATTCACAGCGCTTACCAGAGCACATACCCTCCCCAGTGTCTATCACCCAGTCACCCCATCCTTCCCACCCCACCCCCCACTCCAGCAACCCTCAGTTTGTTTCCTGAGATTAAGAATTCCTCATATCAGTGAGATCATATGATACATGTCTTTCTCTGTTTGACTTATTTCACTCAACAAAATACCCTCCAGTTCCATCCACGTCATTGCAAATGGCAAGATCTCGTTCCTTTTGATGGCTGCATAATATTCCATTGTATATATATACCACATCTTCTTTATCCATTCATCTATTGATGGACATCTTGGCTCTTTCCACAGTTTGGCTATTGTGGACATTGCTGCTATAAACATCGGGGTGCACGTACCCCTTCGGATCCCTACTTTTGTATCTTTGGGGTAAATACCCAGTAGTGCAATTGCTGGATCATATGGTAGCTCTATTTTCAACTTTTTGAGGAACCTCCATACAGTTTTCCAGAGTGGCTGCACCAGCTTGCATTCCCACCAACAGTGTAGGAGGGTTCCCCTTTCTCCGCATCCCCGCCAACATCTGTCATTTCCTGACTTGTTAATTTTAGCCATTCTGACAGGTGTGAGGTGGTATCTCATTGAGGTTTTGATTTGGATTTCCCTGATGCCAAGCGATGTTGAGCACTTTTTCATGTGTCTGTTGGCCATTTGGATGTCTTCTTTGGAAAAATGTCTGTTCATGTCTTCTGCCCATTTCTTGATTGGATTCTTTGTTCTTTGGGTGTTGAGTTTGATGAGTTCTTTATAGATTTTGGATACTAGCCCTTTATCTGATATGTCATTTGCAAATATCTTCTCCCATTCTGTTGGTTGTCTTTTGGTTTTGTTGACTGTTTCCTTTGCTTTGCAAAAGCTTTTTATCTTGATGAAGTCCCAATAGTTCATTTTTGCCCTTGCCTCCCTTGCCTTTGGCGATGTTTCTAGGAAGAAGTTGCTTCGGCTGAGGTCAAAGAGGTTGCTGCCTGTGTTCTCCTTTAGGATTTTGATGGACTCCTGTCTCACATTGAGGTCTTTCAACCATTTGGAGTCTATTTTTGTGTGTGGTGTAAGGAAATGGTCCAGTTTCATTCTTCTGCATGTGGCTATCCAATTTTCCCAACACCATTTGTTGAAGAGACTGTCTTTTTTCCATTGGACATTCTTTCCTGCTTTGTCAAAGATGAGTTGACCATAGAGTTGAGGGTCCATTTCTGGGCTCTCTATTCTGTTCCATTGATCTATGTGTCTGTTTTTGTGCCAGTACCATACTGTCTTGATGATGACAGCTTTGTAATAGAGCTGGAAGTCCGGAATTGTGATGCCGCCGGCTTTGCTTTTCTTTTTCAACATTCCTCTGGCTATGCGAGGTCTTTTCTGGTTCCATACAAATTTTAGGATGATTTGTTCCATTTCTTTGAAAAAAGTGGATGGTATTTTGATGGGGATTGCATTGAATGTGTAGATTGCTCTAGGTAGCATTGACATCTTCACAATATTTGTTCTTCCAATCCATGAGCATGGAATGTTTTTCCATTTCTTTGTGTCTTCCTCAATTTCTTTCATGAGTATTTTATAGTTTTCTGAGTACAGATCCTTTGTCTCTTTGGTTAGATTTATTCCTAGGTATCTTATGGTTTTGGGTGCAATTGTAAATGGGATCGACTCCTTAATTTCTCTTTCTTCTGTCTTGTTGTTGGTGTATAGGAATGCCACTGACTTCTGTGCATTGATTTTATATCCTGCCACTTGACTGAATTCCTGTATGAGTTCTAGCAGTTTTGGGGTGGAGTCTTTTGGGTTTTCCACATAAAGTATCATATCATCTGCAAAGAGTGAGAGTTTGACTTCTTCCTTGCCAATTTGGATGCCTTTGATTTCTTTTTGTTGTCTGATTGCTGTGGCTAGGACTTCCAATACTATGTTGAATAGCAGTGGGGATAGTGGACATCCCTGCCGCGTTCCTGACCTTAGGGGGAAAGCTCTCAGTTTTTCCCCATTGAGAATGATATTCGCTGTAGGTTTTTCATAGATGGCTTTTATGATATTGAGGTATGTACCCTCTATGCCTATACTCTGAAGAGTTTTGATCAAGAAAGGATGCTGTACTTTGTCAAATGCTTTTTCTGCATCTATTGAGAGGATCATATGATTCTTGTTCTTTCTTTTGTTAATGTATTGTATCACATTGATTGATTTGCGGATGTTGAACCAACCTTGCAGCCCAGGGATAAATCCCACTTGGTCATGGTGAATAATCCTTTTAATGTACTGTTGGATCCTATTGGCTAGTATTTTGGTGAGAATTTTTGCATCCATGTTCATCAGGGATATTGGTCTGTAATTCTCCTTTTTGATGGGGTCTTTGTCTGGTTTTGGGATCAAGGTAATGCTGGCCTCATAAAATGAGTTGGGAAGTTTTCCTTCCATTTCTATTTTTTGGAACAGTTTCAGAAGAATAGGTATTAATTCTTCTTGAAATGTTTGGTAGAATTCCCCTGGGAAGCCATCTGGCCCTGGGCTTTTGTTTTTTGGGAGATTTTTGATGACTGCTTCAATTTCCTTAGTGGTTATAGGTCTGTTCAGGTTTTCTATTTCATCCTGGTTCAGTTTTGGTAGTTGGTACATCTCTAGAAATGCATCCATTTCTTCCAGGTTATTTAATTTGCTGGCATAGAGTTGCTCATAATATGTTCTTATAATTGTTTGTATTTCTTTGGTGTTGGTTGTGATCTCTCCTCTTTCATTCATGATTTTGTTGATGTGGGTCATTTCTCTTCTCTTTTTGATAAGTCTGGCCAGGGGTTTATCAATCTTGTTAATTCTTTCAAAGAACCAGCTGCTAGTTTTGTTGATCTGTTCTACTGTTCTTTTAGTTTCTATTTCATTGATTTCTGCTCTGATCTTGATTATTTCTCTTCTCCTGCTGGGTTTAGGCTTTATTTGCTGTTCTTTCTCCAGCTCCTTTAGGTGTAGGGTTAGGTTGTATACTTGAGACCTTTCTTGCTTCTTGAGAAAGGCTTGTATTGCTATATACTTTCCTCTTAGGACTGCCTTTGCTGCATCCCAAAGATTTTGAATAGTTGTGTTTTCATTTTCATTGGTTTCCATGAGTTTTTTTAATTCTTCTTTAATTTCCTGGTTGACCCATTCGTTCTTTAGTAGGATGCTCTTTAGCCTCCATGTATTTGAGTTCTTTCTGACTTTTGTCTTGTGATTGAGCTCTAGTTTCAAAGCATTGTGGTCTGAAAATAGGCAGGGAATGATTCCAATCTTTTGGTACCGGTTGAGACCTGATTTATGACCTAGGATGTGATCTATTCTGGAGAATGTTCCATGGGCACTAGAGAAGAATGTGTATTCCGTTGCTTTGGGGTGGAATGTTCTGAATATGTCTGTAAAGTCCATTTGGTCCAGTGTGTCATTTAAAGTGTTTATTTCCTTGTTGATCTTTTGCTTAGATGATCTGTCCATTTCAGTGAGGGGGGTGTTAAAGTCCCCCACTATTATTGTATTGTTGTCGATGTGTTTCTTTGCTTTTGTTATTAATTGGCTTATATAATTGGCTGCTCCCATGTTAGGGGCATAGATATTTACAATTGTTAGATCTTCTTGTTGGATAGATCCTTTAAGTATGATATAGTGTCCTTCCTCATCTCTTATTACAGTCTTTGGTTTAAAATCTAATTTGTCTGATATAAGGATTGCCACCCCAGCTTTCTTTTGGTGTCCATTAGCATGGTAAATGGTTTTCCACCCCCTCACTTTCAATCTGGGGCTGTCTTTGGGTCGAAAATGA